>NC_071281.1:11334919-11419919 GCF_023375685.1 Ictalurus furcatus
TGGTTAAGACATTGGACTTCTGATCGGAAGGTCATGTGTGTTCAAATCAATGTGTTCAAATCCCAGCACTTCCAAGTTGCCACTGTTGGGCCCTTGAGCAAGGCCCTTAACCCTCAACTGCTCAGATGTATAAATGAGATAAATGTAAGTCACTCTGGGTAAGGGTGTCTACCAAATAATGTAAATGTTGATAATACTCTATGTTGATTTCTGACTATAGAGTCTTCAAGATAGAGGACTTTGTGCATTCTCTGTAACCTGTCCTGTTAAGGTACGTTCACACATACAGCGATTTTATCTCTGCAAGTCACCCGTCGCTGTACTATGAAGTCGCCAATAGGCGTTCCTACTACTGGTTGCCATAGAAACATTCATCAGTGGGTGGCGCAGCTAGTGTTCCACTTTCGCAACAAATCCTGCCACTAAAATTAAACAGTCTAGAGGGAGAGAGTAGATATATACAGTCCACTAGTGTATATATGCATCATATGCTATCAAACGCACTCTCCTGTCTTCATTCCCATTGGCAGTCGCTGCACCAAGTTGTTACACATTTGCATAAAGTGAAACATTTCTCAACTTTGTCGTATCTCTGAACATGCCCAAATCTAGCCACCAATGGTTGCTGTCAGTCGTGTCGTCGGAAGTCATCAGCTCTCTTTGAAAATGAATGGTATCTGGTCGCTTTATTGCTGAGAGTCACTGTCTATGTGAACGTACCTTTAGCTTCAAGAGAGAGAGAAAAAAAGAGATGGTGAGTGAATGACTGTGACGTGATAATAGGAACTAACTTTTCTTGAGTATGTTCCACAACATAAACTGTAACAATAAATGTACAAAAAAAGAATATTGTTACATTCCTTAATAAATAAATAAATAAACATTAATCATTAAATAAACAATAAACATTAAACAGTCAACTTCAAGGTAGGAAACAGAGCTCAACTCGTCGTTGATTGCTTTCCTATAACATTATATCCCATCATGTTTTAACTCCTTACATAATTTATTCTTTAGTGATGGGAGTCATTTTTCAGATGGAGGAACTTGTGTTTGTTTTATCGATGTAATATGTTTCAGCATGATTGTGCTCTCATACAAAAAAAAAAAAAGTTAATGTAAGTAACCATAATTACTTTTTATTGTACTTCTCCAGTGCTCAAAAGTTGGATAAAACTCATCAACAGCCTCAGTAAGTCATTCATTCATTTCTGTCTCACAAAGTGCTTTTCTAAGTACAAGAAAATTTGTCCCAATTCATGTTTGCAGTACTCACCAGAGATTAGCTTGAAAAGCACTGGAGTGTTCCTTTAACCACTGAGCTACCTCTGCACACATTTAGCTTTAACCACTGAACTACCACTGCACACAAAAGGCATTAGAGTTGATTAAGGTAATTTTACAAAACAATGAATCTTTTCAGCATTAATCCAGTTGATTGAGGATATGTGAGGAAAGTATTTATTTTTTACTATTGGAACAAGCATTTCTGTATTGAAAACAAAAAGTCTACATTTATCTATGCAAATAATACTTTATCTATTTAAATATGCATGCATTTGCATTTTTTTTTTTTTTTACTGTGAAAACACTTTTTAGAGAGAGGCTTTTAGAGAATGTAAATTGTGTTGAAAGAAGAAACATTGCAACATTCGTAGCTTTAGTTTTTCAGTATGAAATCTAATATAAATTATCGACATTTTGAATACAGTTCTAGAAATTGAGACTGAATATCAAAAAAAAAGAAGAAGAGAGAATTGAAAAAAATGATGTGTTTCCACTCTAGTTAGTGTTATTTAATGACACATTATTTCACAAATTTATCAGGAAACAATGTTTTCCGAGACATATTACATGACATGATGGGATTGTGCCAAGTGGGTGGAGTTTAAAGACTTCTTCAAAGTTGCTATCTTTCTTATAATGGTTGCAAGTGGACAAAAACTGTAAAACCACATATTTCTATTGGCTTTGAGATTTGTATTACAAAAGTTTAAGAAGACGCATGGTATAGATGCACTATATTTCTTGCCCTAAATGTCTATATGTCTTTCCCTAAAAGCCCTTGTTTTTGAGTCAAAAGCCAACACATGGTGATGTTTGGCAACATTTTCTTTCCTCATTAGAGATTAATGAAAGGCTAATCAAAGGAATATGATTATCAGCTTTAAACGTGCGTTTATTCTGCTCTGCACTCAAGAATGTGATTGGCATGTATTGCTCTTTTGATTGTATCCAGCCAGAACTGAAGAATCTAATTAGAGGTATATGAGAGATATGATGAGCTGAAGAGACTGTCACGGCCGGGGGGGGGGGGGGGGGGCAGGTGTTGTTGGAACACTATAGAAAACGAGAACATGACATGAATCAAACATGCATCAGATAGCAGGCCAGGCAATACAAAAGGCAAAAGAAAGAAAAAACAACTGGATCAAATATGTGGATCTGTTTAATGCATATGTCTGTGTAAATCGGGAGGAATTTTTGCCCATGCTGACAGAATGTACAGAACGAGATGTATTTCTGTTGCTGTGCAAGCAGCGTCTCCATACGTAGCATGAACACTGGGATTTGAGCTACATTAAGAGAGGGGGGAGGTTAAAGACTTGTGAGTGGCAAGTGTACATGAATACTACCATCAACTGCCAATATGTTGGGAGGCCTTGGTAACAGCCTGTGGTCTCGAGGGAGCAGCGGCGCAGTTCAGACGAATATCAGACAGAGAGGAAAACAATTTCTGGTGCCAATAATGCAGCGTAGATGAAAAATGTTTTAATATTTGCTGCTGCTTTATGGCAGGCACAGTGACAGTGATGGACTCAATGTCAGCTTTCTCCCTTTAAATGTCATACTCTGTCTCTGCTCCATCTGTGTGTCAGTGAGTGTGTGTAGGACGTGTTTGTGTTCTCAATAATCTGACAGTGTGTGTGTGTGTGTGTGTGTGTGTGTGTGTGTGTGATCTCCCTGCAGCTGACAGAGTTCACTCTTCTCCTCTCCATTGATCACAATGTTTTTTTTTTCATCAGTAATAGCACACTTGCCCAATGCCCAAATCCACAAATGCATTTCTCTCTACCGTAATGAAAGATTTGCCCCCAAACAGCCTCTTCAGTGCCTCTTCTTTCTCTGTCTGTGTCTTTCACTCTCTCATAAAGATGCTGTTTTCATCCACCAACTAAATAAACACAAAGCCTGCAGCATTATTTAGAGAATAAATCCCATTTTTCCAGTCTTTTATCCAGACCTTTTTATTTAAACAATATTTTTTTTTTTTTTTAATTCATTGCACTCCACCTCCAAACTGGAGTCATATGTAAGCCATGTCCTCATGTGTGTAAACATAAGGAGGAGCTCTGGCACTCGTTTGTTTAGTTGCCAGGCTATTCCTTTGACTTCTCCATGAATGAAGACTTCACCCATTGCCTCTTGACCCAGACTTGCACCCATTTAGTGCCTCTGGGGTGAATCGCTTTCCCATTGTCATTCAGCCCACAGTCTTCACCTCTCACCGGTGGTCTATGCACAGAGCAGTGCTTGTCCATGTTTCAAACACACACAGTCATAGCACTGATCAGAGTTATGCCTGTATGGAACTTGTATGTTACTTTTTTCTTTTTTACTGTAATACTATAGCATTATATACAGCATATATGATATTTACAACTATGCACTGCTGAATTCTCAAATCTGCTCAGAAGCTATTGATTCATTTTCTTTAAAGATCGGACAGCTGTGAAGTAATATTAATGCATTTATTTTAATACAATTGTTTCTATCGTAACAGCTCATTCACAAGAAATTGCATGGCAGACACTCCATATTATCTAAACCTACTAATAAACAAATTTAAAAGTGTGTTTTATTTAATGAATATAAATGTCTAATTGTTATATGGTGAAGACACTTATTTTTCATTTATGGAAGGAGTCTCCAGTGTCAGCACACTGTAACAGTCAGAGGTAAAGCTGTACCTTTACGTTTTCTTACATTGGCCCATCTTCAGGACAGAAGGGTTTACGGTTTGTGGTTCCTTTATAAGTTCAAAAGAAAGTGAATAAACAACTGTTTATAGCTGCCACATTTCTGAGCATTAAATCCAACTAAAATGGGTAAAAGTATGACATGTAACACCTTTCATTGATTAGACTGTTTCGCTAAGATAGAAATTCTCAAGCATGTGAGAAATCTGTCAATAAATAAATAAATAAATAAATAAATAAATAATGGTTAAAAATACAATGGGTCTTTCATTAATTAAAAAACTGTAATCCTTAACAATTGCTGTGGTATAAGAGAAATAAAGCACTTCGATATGTGCTATTATAGGACATTAATCCACTTCAGGGTTGTACCAGTAAGTCTGCTTCATGACTGGCCGCATTGATTACTTTTCTGTAACAGCATGCCCCATCATGTTTTATAGGTCACATGTCCTGTTCTATATAACATCTATGTACTATGTATACTGTATGTAATCGTAGCTAATATACATGTCCATAATAATAGCTAATGTAATAGTAGCTAATAGTATATGACATTATACAGAAATGTCTTACTATCATGTGGTAATGAGAGAACAAACCCTGCAGAAATGGCATCATTAAACTTCCTGTTTCCCATAACTTCAGTCTTGATCCCTCCACCTTATTCTGCAGGGCCCAATTAAGTGTTTTAATCAGCTAACGACTTTGGCGCAGCCCGTTAAAGGGGAATTAAGCAGGTAGGAGTGATGGAGAGAGCAGGAGGGAAGATGCTGAGGAGAGTGACTGAGTATCTCTTGTGTGAAATAAAGGAAATAAAAGAAGGGGCGATTAAATGAGGGGAAAAAAGAGAAACAAGGACTAGAGCGAGTATGTGGCGTTCTCATGATGGTGAATTAGTCCATCGCAGGCCTGCTAAATTGAATACAGAATGCATCTTTTAAAATGGAAGCACTTAACTGATCTGTTAAGCAAAGAAATGAAATAAAAATGCTCAATAGACTAATAGTGTTAACAACACAGTGTTAGAGTTCGAATTAAAGATTAATCAAATCAGCTTAGTGTAATTTGTTATATTAATAAACTGATATATTTAGTCCTGCAGTATACTATAAGTTGGACGTCCACAGTGTGCAGTCGTGCAAACATGGTTGCTGAGGTGTGCGTGTGCATTCGTAGATGGATGGCGAGAATAAAAGGCAGTGTGAGAGAAAGACAGGTGTGTGTATGAGTGCGTATTTACATGCATGCTTACCCCCGTGTTTGTGAGCAGAGATTTGATGAATCTTCAATTGATCCATCATGGTTGCTGTTCTGTCAGAATGTTCTGTAGTGTAAGCATGTTCTACTGAAGGCCTTGATGCCTGAGGCTAACTAGGGAATAATTAAAATATCTATTAATAATTCTGTCATCTAGCCTCCAGCCCCCAACACATGCACTCACACAACATGATGTCTTAATATGACTCTCAAAAGATGAAATGTTATGAAATACAAAATTCTCTAAAATTAAATGATATAACATGATGAGTACACGTATGAGCTATATACGTATTAAACATACTAATAGCACTCAATTATCAGTGCTACTATAACATATATTAGGTGAAAATATGTAAACCATTACATGTTTGGCCATTTGTCCACTGAATAACAACAAATAAAAACTTAGGAATAAACAACAGCAAAACTAAAAACCCAACAGCAAATCAAAAACACAACAGCACGCCTAAAAACACAATAGCAAATAAAAAAAAAAAACAGCAAAACTAAAATCACAACAGCATAACAAAACAAGACAACAACAAAACCAAAAGTACAACAGCAAATCTAAAAACACAACAGGAAAAAGTCTGGGTTACGCATGTAACCCTGTTCCCTGAGAAGAGAATGAAACATTGCATGAGCTTCATGTTGTGGGAAGCGCCCTCACACGTGACCAGTATCTGAAGTCTGTGTGAAATCATACCTATATATAGGCCTGCTGTGGTCAGATGACATGACATTTCGCGTGTCACGTGATTATAAAACTGCACCTGTAAACAACGTCATCAGCCTCCATTATCTGAAGCGAAGATGCGATTCACAGGCATGCCCCAGTATAACAAAGCTACGCAAAGTCTCGTTACCTTCTCAGGGAACAGGGTTGTGTTAATGCGTAACCCAGATGTTGTCTTTCAAAAGTAACTCAAAGTTGCGTGAGCCTCACGCTGTGGGTACGAGTATACCCAGTCTGTCATACTGAGGGTATGGCCTGTACAAAAAAAGGTCTGGGTTTGAGGGTCCCTGCAAGATCCTCGACCAACCTCTAATACCGAATGAATGTGTGTGGCGTAGACCATCCCGCCACAGCACACACATCCTGTAAGGGTAAAGCCTTGAGGAGTTAGCCCCCACCCACCCACGCTATCCTATTTGAATCCCATATAACCCCTAGAAATGTCATCCTCTGAACTGGAGAAAGCATACTTTCCTTGAAGTTCAACCTGAGCCCCAAGCTCCTTATGTGGGTGAGAACATCATCTCCATGTTGAATCGCCAACTCCCTGGACCACACTAGAATTAACCAGTAGTCCAAGTAGTTTAGTACACGGATGCCCTGGAGGTGCAATGGAGCCAGCGCAGCATCCATGCACTTTATGAAGGTGAGAGGGGATAAAGCTAGACCAAAGGGAAGAACTCAATATTGATACGCGTTGCCTCCAAACGTGAACCTCAGGAACTTCCTGTGACTGGGCAATATTTCTATGTAAAAAATATATGTCTTTTAGACCCATTGTCACAAACCAAGCCATGAACTGAATCTGTGGAACGATAAGTTTGAGTGTCAACATTTTGAACCTGTATGTCTCAAGACTTCAGTTCAGATGACGCAGATCTAAAATTAGCCACATACTATTGTCCTAGCATCAACTGCCCTAGTGATCACTTTGAGCAGCACTTTATAAAATGAGAGCTGCTCTCCAATTTTAATGCATTGGCTCCCCCCTCTGGCTCCTCAGAGTCAGAGAGGGTGGGTTGGCTCTCCATACCGTGAGGAGAAGTCGCTTTTCGAGCTCCAAAACCCAGTAGTGGAGAGTCGGATCTGGAAGAAAGAGCAAGAGATAGAACAGCACTCCGGATCCTCCTCCAGATCCATATGAGACCCCCAGAATCTGAGCCGGCTGGCGGCCTCAACAGCAGCCAGCCCAGAGCCCTGAGGTTCCAAAACCCATCTCCTTTCGGCTGAGAAGAAAGAGAGCCAAGCTGGTTCATTGTGAAGCGTTCACGATGAGGTCAGTCAGCTCCCTCAAGGGCTTCTGCAGCATGCTGCACTCCCAGATACTTCACACAAAAAATATGTCCATCCCCCTCTGTAATATAAGGAGAGCAGGGACTCATTCTGTTTCCACAGGATAATGACAGAAGAGAAAAAAATATATTTGTATATATATTAGAAAAGCAGTTAAACAGAGAGAAGTGAAGGGTTTTTTCAATGCTTGTTCACACAGACAACAGACATGTGGCTTCGCTGAAGACAAACAAGTTGATGACGTGGTTTACAGAAGCCGTTTATAGTCACCTGGCCACGGCAAGCCTTTAAATTGGCGCGATTTTACACAGACTGTAGATACCGGTCACGCATGAAGGCGCTCACACAGCCTGAAGTTCACGCAACGTTGAGTTCCTGTTGAAACGGAACTAAAAACACAACAGCCAATCAAAAACACCTCAACAAAACAAAACACAAACACAACAGCAAAACTAAAAACACAAAAATTGTTGTTTTTTTTCTCTTGTGATAGTCATATGGCATGTCCCATCAGCATTAAGTATATGATGTTCAATAACAGACTACCCTTATGAGTTAATGTTGCTTTTCTGAATTTGTGGTCGCATTTTTGTTTTTACTCTTGTTTTACTGGTCTTTTCTGAAATTACTCGTGTTTCTGCATTTGCTGTTGCATTTTTTGGTTAGTTAACATGTTTTACGGACGGAAAAAGCTAAACAATTGAAAGCTTTATTATTGGACCAGAGGACATTTGAGAAAGCACAGTTTCAGTTTTCGGGACATTTTGGTACTGTGTACTGTTCAAAATGACTCTTTGAGTGAGTTTATACAATATGTGACCCAACTAAATCTCAAAGTATGCTAGACTCTAACATGGTGCTACAGCTCTGTTACTATGGTTTGTGACACCCAAACAATCTAATCACCCAGTGTAATTTGACAAATTCCTTACAGCAGGCCAGAGAAAGTGCAACACCATGAGACCTCCACCACTCTAATAACTTTAAAGCCGAGGTGGCCACGAAGACTAAAATGATTTGTGATAACCGAGAAACAAATCGAGGACCGAATCCAGCAGTCGGATTTCAACATGGAGGCCTGAAGTGAGCATTACTGCCTGCCCTGTCAACACACCCTTAAATGCTTCAGACATGTAATGAAATAGAGCACATCTTGCATTCGATGCAACTGACATTCCACTGAAATTGTGTTACTTGTCAGCATTTGTGGTGCTCTGCTCCATCTTGTTGGATTCACTTGTGCTTACGACAGCATCGATGGGACTTTAGGGAAGCAGATTCACGTCGAATGTAACTAACCTGTTTTCTTCATTGTCTCTATTCTGTCTTTGTGAGCCGCAGGAGACGCCGGGGCTTTTGGAGCCCATGAGAGTGGCTTTAGCTGCTGCCAGAGGCTTTAGCAGTCATAAAAACAGGCCAGTGTTATAGCAGCGGCTGGCTAATCTCTCCATATCTGTGCAGGCTCATTCTGCATCACGCCATGGGCTGCCTCTGTTTGTCTCTCTCTATCATTCTTTCTCTCTCATTGTCTTTCATTCTCCCTTCTCTTTTTCTCTCTTCTGCCTCTCATTCTGTTCTTGGACACCTCCCAAAACGAATCAACTCATCTCCTGGAGGCTGCATGTGAGAGAGGGAGCAGAATTTTGAGAGAGAGAAAGAGAGAGAGAAAGGGGAGGGATAGAGAGGGCCTCAAGCATTCAGCATCTGGTAGCCTACAAGAAGAGTAAGTTTGTGTGTGGTTCAACAAGCAGGACACATACTGGCAGCACTTGGATGACAAAGATGAACACAGACACACATACACCCGTACAAACACACACAGTAACACTGTCTTTGAATGATGGCTAAAAAGACAGCTGAGAAATGCCCAGCCAAAGTTCCCCAACCAAACACGTGTGTGTGTGTGTGTGTGTGTGTGTGTGTCCTTCACGCAGCTGGCAGAGGAGGTTGCATTCTGGGCATTCTTCACTGACAACTCTCTTCCACTGCTGATATCACTCACCCATGCTAAAATAACAATCGTGACATTACTGTCAATGGATCTATCAAGGCTTGAGTGTATTGCTGCTTGGTGTAAATGGAGGGAAGAGTGTACATGCATTGTTATGTCATGCATGGTCTAACTAATGTTTAGTGTGACTGAAGGTAATGGTGAGGTTTTAAGTTGGTGTTAACAAAGTAGTACATGTCATGGGGTGGGGGGGGGGTAATTTTATCATATCTGTGTGTCTCATTAAGGACAACACGTTCTGTATTTCAACACAACCACAGATTTATAAAAAAATATAAATATATAAATGAATATACAATGTATGATTAATATAAATTAGATGCATAAATAAATAAGTTGATAAACAAATAATAGATTTCTTTACAAAGATTTAAGATTTAATAAATAAATAAATAAACATAGTTGTTTTTATTTTAAACCTTTTCTTAGTATTACTGTAGTTCAATTTAATGTATTTTTAGACTGCTTATCAACATACAAAAGTCAAACATGGAGTCAAGAATCATTAATTAAGAGTTAACGTTGATGTAACAAAGCATTTCTTAGCTAAAGTAGGCTTTTATAATAGCTAGACAACAGTTTCGATTTTTTTTTTTTTAAATTTTACTAATGAGCTATGAGATTATCAATGTTATTCTGATTTAGTTAAAACTAGCCAATGTGCCAATGTGTTTATGTAACCTGATCTGATGTGAATTATTGATGAATTCAAACCAACAGGTGATGTGTTTGGTTTTAGTTCAAATTCATACAAAGGAAGTTATAAGAAAAGGCACAAACGCTAACTCCAACCCAAAAATAACCTTGACTTTTCATACAAATTTTGTTAATTGTTATGGAGGTGCAAGTGTGAAACGACAATATATTCTATATTTCAAATTTCCAAAAGGTAAGAGAACATATATATATTATTATTATTTTTGCTGTGTGTGTGTGTGTGTGTGTGTGTGTGTGTGTGTGTGCATATAAGAGCACTATTTCTTGTGGTTCCAGGTGCATACATGCCTGCGAGTATGTTAGGAGCCGTGAACGCTGAGAGGGGCCGAGTGTTTCTGACGCCTGTCGGCCTGGGCCTGTCACAGCGGATCAGGAAGGTGTCATCAGCGCAGGGCCGAGCGCCTGAGCCCATCAGCCAGCCGGACCTGAGCACCTGATGAGCTGACAGCCAGCGCAGTGTGTTTCTCAGGCCTCCCGGAGAGACACACACACCTCCTGGAGAAACACATACAGCTCATCTAAGCCCTAGCTGTCTGTCTGTCTGTCTAACTGCGGGATTCGCTCAGTGTAATGCACATCCGAAGCTAACTACGGCCCACCAACTGTCTGTCCATCTGTCTATCCAGGAGTATGGGATTCAGTTGCTTCAGAATGTACATTTCTGGACAAGTCTGTTTTGGGAAGTGCATGTTTCATGTACTATAGACTTATGTGCTTAATGTCCATTCCTGCTGCGTCTTTTAGTAGAGTACAGCAAGTGTATTTTTGAATTTGTATTACACTGTCATGTACTTTATGTTAAACTTATATTAACAGAATTTAACAACTGCCCTTAGACTTCCATTATAAATACAATAGAACAGCTTTTGATGTTTCAGTCCCAAGCTGTTCAGTACAAGGAAATGTGTTTTGTAGTATTCACATATCTGCTACCGTTACTGAAGACAGAGACAAGTTGAAACACAGAAAGAAGTTAAAAATGTTGGAGTATTTCTTTAACTATAATATTAAAAAAGCTTGAGGGAGCTGCAATTGACACAACTGCTGAACTGTGTACAATGCTGAAGCAAATGTCATGTACACTACATAGGGTGACTACTAATAATATTAATACTAATCACAATGGTTATAGTCCATTTCTTCAAAAATCTTCATTTAAAAAAAAAAAATGATCACAAAGCTCTTTAAACATTTCCTGCCCCGTTTGTGTTCTCAAGGGTCTTTGTCAAAACTGACATTACCCACAATGCTCAGTGGTGCTGCCTGCTCTGACTGTCTGTATCATGCTCATTTTCTGCCTGAGAATAAATATTAGAATAAATCACACCAAAGAGAAGCTGGTCAGGCCTTCTGTTCCCTGTCTGCTCAGGTTGCCACAGTAGTTGACTGACAGATCAACCGAAAGAGGGGAGTTGGATTAGACCAGGTGATGGGGTGAGAAATCAAGAACAAGGGCCTCTCTTTTTCTCTCTGTCTGTATTATTTTATTTTTTTTTATCAAATAAATTTTGCCCAGGGAGGGATGAGTGTCACCATACAGCAAAGACGGACGGAGAGAGCCGTTCAGAGATTATTGATGCCCACCAATAAATCAGATTTTTAATTATCAGACACATGACAAGAAGCAGTGACAGCATCCTCCCAGAGTTCACAGTAGAATACTCTGTCAGCACAGCTCAGAAACAGAAACCACAAATGACACTGTATCAGCAGGAATAGCAGCATCATAACATGTAGCACGCCTTCAGCTCGTCACATACACATTCACTGCATTTTTTTTTACCACCACTGTTATTTATGTCTGAACCATAGTTTTACATTTTCTATTAATATACTATATTGTTATTTTATTCCAATGCTGCATAATATTGCGCAATTAAGTCTATATAGTCTCTGTATAGGATTATGACCAATATGAACTGATCAGCCATAACATTAAGACCACCTGTCTAATATTGTATAGGTTTCCTTTGTGCTGCCAAAACAGCTCTGACCCGTCTAGGCATGGACTCCACAGGACCTCTGAAGGTGTGCTGTGGTATTTGGCACCAAGACATTAGCAGCAGATCCACTGAGTCCTGTAAGTGGCAAGGTGGGGCCTCCATGGATTGGACTTGCTTGTCCAGCACATAGATGCTTGATCGGATTGAAATCTGGGGAATTTGAAGGCCAAGTCAACACCTTGAACTCTTTGTCATGTTCCTCAAACCATTTCTGAGCAATATTTGCAGTTCAGTGTGGCAGGGTGCACAAAAGAGTCCACTGCCATTAGGGAACACTGTTGTCATGAAGTGGTGTACATGGTCTGCAACAATATTTAGGTAGGTGGTACGTGTCATAGTAACATCCACATAAATGCCAGGACCCAAGGTTTCCCAGCAAAACATTGCCCAGAGCATCACACTGCCTCCACTGGCTTGCCTTCTTCCCCAGAAGAAGGTAAGTGACGTTACCCAGGTAAGTGATGCACACGCACCAGGCCATCCACATGACGTAAAAGAACATGTGAGTGATCAGACTAGGCCACCTTCTTCCATTGCTCCATGGTCCGGTTCTGATGATCACACGCCCCTTGTAGGCACTTTCAGTGGTGAACAGGGGTCAACATGGACACTCTGACTGGTCTGCGGCTACACAGCCTCATACACAGCAGGCTGTGTGCACTGTCTGTTCTGACACCTTTCTATCATAGCCAGCATTAACTTCTTCAGCGGTTTATGCTACAGTAGCTCTTCTGTGAGATTGGACCAGATGTTTACTCTCCATGTGCATCATTGAGCCTTGGGCACCCATAACCCTGTTACACGTTCACCAGTTGTTCTTCCTTGGACCACTTTTGGGAGGTATTATCCATTGCATACCGGGAACACCCCACAAGACCTGTTCTGACCCAGTCCTCTAGCCATCACAATTTGGCCCTTGTTCAGATCCTTACGCTTGCCCATTTTTCCCTGCTTCCAACAAATCAACTTCAAGAACTGACTGTTCACTTGCTGCCTAATTATATCCCTAGAAAGGTGCCATTGTAACAAGATAGACAATGTTATTCACTTCACCTGTCAGTGATTTTAATTTTATGACTTTTTTTTAACATTGTTTGCCTTTTATTTGATACATGCAACATTCAAAATAAGAATTTCATTGTACAAGAAACCTTGTGCACATGACAATATGAAAAGTTCTCGAATATACAATATATGACATAGAGACATATTCACTAATCCTGTTACATGAAACGCATGGATGTTGAATGATGAGGACGTGAAGTTTCTGATATTCCATATATTTTCAAATGGGTTTGTGACAAATGGCACGTTGGAACCAGTTAACGCTGAACAAGGTCACTTTGGGTAGAAACCATGTTTATGAGCAGTGAAAGGATATCCGTTTGATATTTATTCCAGTATGTCTATTGATTATGTGGCAGCAGCAATTTGTTTGCCTTTGGGAATTTCATTATGGCTTGTGATATTGGTAAAATTCAAGGATATGTGGTTTTACATGGTAAGTATAGATCAAATATGATTACAGGTCTCAGTGGAGCAGCAACACCAGCAATCTGCCTTCGATCAACACCCGCTTTGGTTATTTTATGTTTTAAACCACAAGCCAGGAGGTTAACAGCTACACTTACCCCAAAAAATGTGCTTTTTATGTAAGCTGTATTATACAGACTTGATAACATCTTGTCATAGACATTTTTTAGAAGGCTTTCATGTCATCTTTTATGTCATGGAAAATGAGGTGTGTTCATTATTTAAGTTCAAAACCACTACAGGGTGCAATGGAGGACTGTTGAACTGCATCCAGGTATCCGTCACAGGGCCCCATGTGTTTGTGTTTTTGGTCAATTTTTACATTCTTTCCCCCTGATTTGCCTTTCATCTTGTCTTTGAGGACTCGCATTTGTGTCATGTCAGACTAATGAACGCTCAATCTTGGCCATGTCTTCATTCTGGCTGTGGGAACCTGACCAAAGAGTTCATAAAGTGAGAAAAAAAATCCAAAGTGGAACTTGCTTCTTTTTTTTTCTTTTTTCCACAACCTCAAGAGATCAAGCTGTCAGGCACGGATGATGAAAGAGCCAAAAGCGCATAAAGAAATTTTTATTAATTTCTAATTATTTGAGTGTATCACATGACACAAAGATATTCACATGATTAACGGTGTTTTTTGTCCCTTTTGGATTTCCAAAATAAATCTAAATCAGGCAGCGCTGCCAGTATCAATATTCCCTCCTCCAACTGTCTCAGCAACTAAACATTCAATTTTACAGTTCCCTCAAGGTTTCTGTCGAGATGTGTAACTTTTTAATCAAACAGCTGCATAAAGAATCTCTGTGACTTTAACTTCCTCTAACCTAAAACATACAGCTTAGTGTTTTACATTGATAAATATAAACGATGCCTTCTCTTTTTATCAGATACTTAGTAACTACTGTATATTACTAACGTGCTAATGCTAAAAAGTGTTGGTGTTCCCACCATGTTTAATGTTTCTGTTTCCCCTTCCCATAATGCTGATGGCATGTTTCAGTGCCCTAACAACCCCCCACCCCCTTCTCCACAGTGAACTCCATGTTTCACTTTTGTGCTAACTACCACAGGAAGTGAAGACTCCAGGGCTGATGATTTACGAGTGCTTAGCTCGCTAATTCTCGCCAGCCCAGGCAGGAGGCATGCAAGTTTTGTTGACAGTGGCAGGGCCAGATCTGTGCACCAGGACACTTTGTATGTTTTTTTTTACCCACCTCCAACCTTGTTGTAAATTTATAGACAATCACAGGCGCTCTGATGACAGCTTTACACTGCGCTCTGGACTGCGGCAAAGGCATCTATACCACCCGCAGTGCCACAGGAAGAGACAGCTGGGTGGAGTTCAGGACACTGTCCAATTTGTATGTCTAATGTAGATTAAAACATCAAACTATATTTAAAAAAACATTTTGGATTTGAGATTAGTATGTTCTTACAATGAGGCACTGCTTTGACCACCGACCTGCTTCCATTTCCTTTGAGAGTGATGTACTGCTTTTAAGATAATATTAATATATAACTTTTATAATAAACTAAATAATAACCTTTTAAAGATTATATGCACCAAAAAGGGGGGCACAGTGGCTTACTGGTTCACACATTTGGCTCACACTTCTGGGGGTTTGAATGCCACCTCTGCCCTGTGTGCACGGAGTTTGCAGGTCTTCCCTTGCTTCAGGGGTTTCCTCTGGGTACTCTGGTTTTCTCCTTCAGTCCAAGGATGTGTTATAGGCTGATGGACATTTTCCAAATTCTCTATAGTGTGTGAGTGTGTGTGTGTGTGTGTGTGTGTGTGTGTGTATGTATCTGTGTTTGTGTGTGTGTGTGTGTGTGTGTGTGTGTGTGTGTGTGATTGAGCCCAGCGATGGGTTGACACCCTGTCGTGGGTGTCACCGTCTAGTTCTCGGAGTTCCCTCGGTTAGGCTCCAGGCTCCCCGACGACCCTATGTAGAATAAGCAGTATAGAAAATGAATGGATGTATGTACCAAAGAAATATATACACTCATTGACCACTTTTTTGATGTTCACATCAAACATCAGAATGGCGAAAAATGTGATCTCAGTGACTTTGACTCTGACATGGTTGATGGTGCCAGATAGGCTAGGTTGAGTATCGCAGAAACAGCTGAGCTTCTGGGATTTTTACATACAACAGTTTACACAGAATGTGGCAAAAAAAAGAGAAAAAAAAACATCCAGTGTGCAGCAGTTTTGTGGATGGAAATGCTTTGCTGATGAGAGAGATCAGAGAGGAGAATGGCCAGACAGGTCTGAGCTAACAGGAAGGCTATGGTAACTCAAATAACTACTCTTTACATCTGTGGTGAGCAGAAAAGCTTGCATAACAAACCAAACCATGAGACAACAATAGGCTACCGCAGAAGATCATATTAAGTTCCACTCCTGAAACTGGGCCGTTGAAGTTGGGAAAATGCCACCTGTTTTTTTTCTCCTTCCAATCTTCATCTGTCACATGAATGCATAAAAGGTGTACAGGTGTTCCTAATATAGTGGATAATGATGTTATGTTTCTCTAGAAATGCAGTGTACATCCCTTAACATGTACAACATCTACACTAATGTGTAATGTGTACATCTACACTAAAAATGACCAAAAAGATAGAATTTACTTCTGCATTGCCATCTGTGTTAAAGTTATTCCTACAAGGCCCATCCATGATGAATTCCCTGCTATTTCCCCCTTTTGAGGCTTCATACTTATGTTAATAAGGCTGTACAAAATACACTATCCAGACCTGAAGTCAATGGAAACCTTGTTGACTTCTCTTAATATAACCCAAATAAATCATCCTGGAATTTCAGGCACTGGATTAAATTAGCAATACCTGTGAAAGAAAAGAAAAAAAGAGGAAAAAAACCCACTAAAAGCCATGATTTACAAAAGGAGGAATATGCAGCACTAAAAGATCTCAGCAAACGACGTTTTCATTACGCCACCTGATAAAGGGGAGTGTTGTTGTTTGGCATAAAGTCTTTACATTAAAGAAGGAGAGATAATGTTTCAAGCAGGAAGTAAATTGCTCTGGTCTTGTGACCATTTTAGAGGCAATGTGCTCTTATATAAAATACATCAACAACTTTTTTTATTTTTATTTTTAATTTTTTAGCTTTTAGAGCTTCACAGATCAAGAAGTTACACTTGTGGCCAGTTGGATTAAATGGTTTTAATTCATTTACATGAGGTTAATGAGGTAAAAGTTGTAATTTTATGACCTCTCGTATACTTAGCTATAGCATGAGAAATTATACACAGTATTTCAATACAAAACTTTTAAAGACAGTCATAAGCAGTAAGACCACACTATACTATCAATTTCAGCTCCTGTAGGGGGCGACAAACTTGTTATTCACATGTTTGGCTGCAAGCAACTAATTACATATATATAAAAAAAGGGAGAGAGATTCAAATTAAAATGATAATGTTAACTCTTGTGAATATAGAGTCAAGCATTATTGACTTATCAAAGTGCCTCAGTTAGAAAAAAAAAGAAAAAAAAAAAGAGCCAAGCTCACCATGGCTGCAAAGATGTGAGCGGTTTTGATCAGCACTCGAACAGCTTAAGTAGATAAGACATGCTTTAGCAGACTTGGAAGGAGTCCAGCAATCGGAGATGAGACAGAGAAAAACAAAGAACTACTGTGTGTGCATGTGTGTGTGTGTGTGTGTATGGGTGAGTGAGAGAGAGAGAGAGAGAGAGAGAAAGAGAGAGAGAGAGAGAGAGAGAGAGAATGTGTGTGTGTGTGTGTGTGGGGGGGGGGGGTTCTCCTGCTGTTGAATAAACACTTCACACAATCCACATACAGCCCACGATCTGATAGACACACAGGTCTTTTTAAAATGTACTCCATGCTCTAATTGTCATCCTACATGTGAGAAAGACAATTTTGCACAATTGAATGCTTCTTTTTCTTCTTTTTTTTTTCTTTTACTGTTAGATTGAAGAGCTTTTTCAGCTAAGAGTCACCCAAGGACAGAATTTACCAAGGCCCACACAGGCTGAAACCCTACACTCTGTTTTATTGGATATGCTTTGAAATTTATTTAAATATTAATATAGCAGTCTGCTATTAAGCGCTCTGGACATGAATAATTGGACTATGTACAAAAAGTAATGTCAAAGTTGTTACATCCTCCAGCTGCTGTCTGTCCATCTCCTTTAGAAGCAGTGCTGCAGTGGTAGTGGAGGCCATCCCATGGTGGCGCTACTGCTCCCTTCTGGCGAGTTGAGCAGCGGCTGGAAATATGGATGTCGGGAGAGAATGTGGCAGATGGCTGACAAGGCATTTTTAGCCATAACGCCCCAGTAAAACTTTAACTCCCAAGATTTAGTGTTAGCTCTGTGCACTTAGCAAAGCTGCAGCCAGAGGCATATTTTTTCAAAAGTCCCCCAAACTGATCGTTCTGCAAGCATCACATAAACATGCGTTATTGATTGTGTTGTTAAAAGATTCAAAGGGTCAGTATCATTTAGCTAAAGACAGTTTTAGAGGACAAATAAAAAGCTAAAAATGGCTCAAAATGTTGGGGTGGATATTATTGATTTTTTTTTTTTTTTTTCTGAAGCAAGCAATTAAATTATTCACTTTGTCATAATGATGATTGATGAAAACACTGGAAAATCATTTTTGAGCAAACTTTTTTTTTCCCTCCAAATGCAAAGTTCACCACTTGTATCCATTATTTCAGACTATTAATCATGCTGTCACCAAAATAGTGCATTAATCTCTTTCAATGACTAAGTCGCCCGTCTTTTATTCAAAGCCATGGCAAAGGTACTTAGCAGCACTTCAGAACAAAGACGGTAAACCTGAGAAGACCTAATATATATGTGTATATATATATGTGTGTGTATGTACATATATATGTATAAAGAACTATATATATATATATATATATATATATATATATATATATATATATATATATAAAGAAACACAATGAGCACTCGCACCAAGATTACACTTACAATCTGAAGCTCCCGTACAAAATGGATAAAAGGAGCAGACAGTAAATGAAGAGAAGAAGAAAAAGAGAGAGACAGTGCTAGAAATGAAATAATGACAGATATATTCATCAGCACACAATGACAACTTTGTGAAAAGCTGCAACCAAACAGTCTGCTCCCTGTTGAACTAAGTTTATTAAAACATAACACTTTTTCTCAGTCATTTCTATTCGGTTATGCAAAATAAGCTCTTTGATAGGATGTGTCATCCTAATTAGACCCAGGATGCCAGTAGGCCTGGAGTTATGGGAGCGGGATTGAGGAGGGGCGGATGTATGTGTGTGTGTGTGTGTGTGTGTGTGTGTGTGTGTGTGTGTGTGTTTGTGTGTGTGAGAGAGAGAGCCAGACACCCGTTTGGGGGGTGAGGGTGGGGGGTTGGAGGCTGCTCAGGGCGGCAGTTATGAGGCACAAGCGACATAGGCACACATCTGCAGCCAGTGGTGTTTGGTTAGAGGAGGCATGCATGGCAGAGTCTGGATGCAGGGTTAAAGCTATAGGATGAAGGTGGTGGGGAGGGGGGATTAGCGTTTACGGCACACAGCTGCTGGTGGCTCTGCAAGGGACCCGTAAATGAAAAGGAAGAAGAACAGTCGTAAATGTGGGGAAGAAAACAGTGAGCTCACTTTTCCTCCATTTTTTTCCCCCTAGTCTCTGACTTTCTCAGTGGTGATGCAGTCTTGAAAATGAAATATGACCTCACTGACTTGTTTTTTTTTGTGTGTGTTGTTTGTTGTTTGTGTCATTTTTTGTGTTTTATATATATATATATATATATATATATATATATATATATATATATATATATATATATATATATATATATGTGTGTGTGTGTGTGTGTGTGTGTGTGTGTGCGTGCGTGCGTGCATGCGTGCGTGTGTTTGTGCGTGTCCTCATATTTGTTTTGAACTCTATTATTGGAAACTACAGCATGTCGATTGTAACTGTTTGTGAGATCCTAGTAATGAAATCTGATGACTAGATTGCTCATAAATTTAGTCTAAAAACATTTCCCATGATCCCCTTATGATCACAGCCCAGATTAGTACTAATTAATAATCCAATCATTTGAGCCACATCAAGCAAATATTCATCTTATTTATTCAAGGAACCACTGGATTGTTGTTTTTTTATTCTCAAACTTTCCACCCACAGACCACAAACCAGTCATAGTGTGTAAAATACATCTGAAACATTTTGCAACATAAAAGCACTTTCTTTTAGTTTTATTAAAACTGCTGTTATATTTAAGTTGACATTATTTATACTTGATTTGAAGTTATTGAGCTTGAAGTTATATAAGAGCTGCCTTTTTTTGTCTCCAAAATATACTCACATCTATGCTTGATTTTACATTTATTCATTTATATTGTATTATTTGATGTTGTGAGCTCTACATTAAACCCATTTAGAAGGTGTTGATTAATTTTCTACACCAGCAGCTGTGACTATAATTCCAGCTACACAAGTTATATTAATGCAATAATTCTGATACATTATTGTTTGTATAATAACAACTTCACAGTGACTTGTGTGATGGACATTCCACATATGTTTATTTAGCATTTTTGTAAGGAGTCTCCAGTGTCAGTGCTTTGTACAGTAACTGTAGTTAAAGGTAAAACTGTATCTTTTTCAACATGGGAAACTCTTCAGAACAGAGGAATTTCCAGTTTCGCTGTAACATTACAGGCTTGTTAGACAAAAAAGAGAATCTGGTGAGGGAACATCTGTTTAAAGCTGCTCAAACATAAGAAATAAGAGGAACTAACTTGTTTTGTGGATGTTCCACAAGATTAAACATAACTATTTCCCTATAACAGCATACCCCATCATATTTATTCCTTACTTAATTAGAATGAGCCATCAATTATGCTATTAAAGCTTACAGATTTACACTATATGTGCAAAAGTTTCTGGACAACTGATCATCACATCCATATATGGTTCTTCCCCAAACTGTTGCCACAAAATTGGAAGCACACAATTGTATATATTGTTTTTGTACAGTGCTGTGAAAAAATATTTTCCCCATCCTGATTTCTTCTATTGAAAAGTTAAAATTACGAAATTTCTTAAGAAATTAAGAAATTAAAACAAAATCTAAGATAAAACAAAGGCAATCTGAGTGAACACAAAATACAGTTTTTAAATGATATTGTTATTTATTGAAGCAAAAAAGTTATCCAATACCAACTGGGCCTGTGTGAAAATGTATTTGCCGCCATAGTTACTAATTCCCCAAATCTATGCATTCATAATGGGGTTCAGCTGGACTAAACGCAACCAGGTCTGATTACTGCAAACCCTGTTCAATCATATCAACACTTAAATAGAACTTTTTCAACAGCATTAAGTTGGTTAAAAGGTCTTATCAGTAACACACTATGCTGAAATTGAAAGAAATTCCAGAAATGATGAGGAAGAAGGTGATCAAAATACATCAGTCTTGGAAACGTTAAAAAACTATTTCAAAGGCTCTGGGACTCCAAAGGACCGCAGTGAGAGTCATTATCTCCAAATGGAAAATTCTCAGCACAGTAGTGAACCTTCCCAGAAGTGGCTGACCTTCCAAAATTCCTCCAAGAGCACAGCAACTGCTCATCCAGGAAGTCACAAAAGAGCTAAGGACAACGTCAAAGGACCTACAGGTCTACTCTCATAAAGACACTGGGCAAAAACAGCATCCATGGAAGAGTGGCTAGGTGAAAAGCACTGCTAACCCAGCAGAACATTAAGACTCGTCTGAATTTTTCTAAAACACACCCTCAAACCTTTTAGGAGAATGTTATGTGGACTGATGAATAGAAAGTGGGACTGTTTGGAAGACAGGGATCTCGTTACATCTCCCGTAAACCAAACACAGAATTCCACAAAAAGAACCTCATACCTACGGTCAAGCATGGTGGTGGAAGTGTGATGGTGTGGGGATGCTTTGCTGCTTCAGGGCCTGGGCAACTTGCAATAATTGAGGGAAACATGAATTCTCCTCTGTACCAGAAAATCCTGAAGGAGAATGCCTAGTCCTCAGTCTGTAAGCTGAAACTCAATTGCAACAGGATTATGCAGCAAGACAATGATCCAAAGCATAGGAGTCCTAGTCCTAGTCCTAGGAGTAAGTGAAAGATTGATCTCCAGTTATTGGAAGCGTTTGGTTGCAGTTATTGCTGCTAAAGGTGGCACAACCAGATTTAAAATTTAAAGGGGCAATTAGTTTTTCACATGGGTGATAGGTGTTGGATTTTTTTTTTTTTTTTTGCTTCAGTAAAAAAAAAAACTGTATTGTGTGTTTACTCAGGTGTCTTTGCTTTATGTTGTATTTCGTTTGAAGATCTAAAACTATTTAGATCACTGGTTCACTGGAACTAACCAAACATTTTCCAGCACAACAGTGAAGCTGTGCACAAAGCAAGCTCCATGAAGACATGGTTTGGCAAGTTTGGAGTGGTAGAACTTGAACAGCCAGTACAAAGCCCTGACCTCACACCTACTGAACACCTTTGGGATGAACTGGAACACTGACTGCACCCCAGGCCTCCTTGTCCGACATCATTACCTGACCTCACTAAAGCTCTTATCACTGAATGATCACAAATTCCCACAGCCATGCTCTGAAATCTAGTGGAAATCCTTCCCAGAAGAGTGGAGGTCATTATAACAGCAAAGGGGAACTACATCTGGAATGGGATTTTCAAAAATGCGTGTCCACATTCTTTTGGCCGTAAATTGTATACTAATTATATTTATACCCATTTATAAATACCTGAGATACTTTATTTACGATTTGTAAACAGCAAAATGATTTAAATGTACACTTTGTCCACAGCAGGCTCAATTAAGTGGTGGATCTATGACTCTTTCTGCTACAGCCTCCTTCCACTACTGCACTTCTCGTTTTATTATGATCTTAGTAAAGCTTGGTCCAGCATAGGAACACTGTGTGACATCTACACCCAGAGTTCTGCTCCATCCTTTGGGCCTGCTGACGGAGAAAAATGGTTCAGCCCGATCAAGTCACAGAGGTGGAAGCTGGTGGGATTCTGCCGCTTTATCTTCCCAGCATTAACATGATGGAAAATATGAATGCTTGAATCTTATCGCAGGTGCGGTTTATAACAGCATTCATCATACGAGGTAATATGTTTTTATCTCATCGAGGGAGTGCTGGGGAGCCACCGCTGCACTTGCATTCTGTGGTCAGTGCTGTGCGATCGTGGCCGCCTGCACTTCTCTGATTTGAAATGAGGGGAAAAGATTATAAATCCTCCTTGGCTTTTTCCTTCTGCTCTTTGTTGCCAGTTGACTGCTGAAATTAACTCTGGATCAGCAGAGGCAGAGGCTTAATAAGAGGAAATTGTAAAACAGACATCGCTAGAATCGGTTACATTTATTTCTCAGAGCCCAGTGAAGCCACGATGTACCTACTAATAAATGTGAAAAAATCACTCAATTCTTTTTCTTTTAATAATTCTGTCACTCCTGGAGACCATTTGTCCATTATGCTATTAAAGTCATTTTTAGGGAAAAAAAAAAAAAGACTATATCATCAGTCACTATAATCATTTAATACATCTCTTTTTGACCCCTGTTTTCTTTGCTCCTTTGAGCCAGAAGCTGGAGCCAGAGCACATATCTCGTCACGTTACAGAAACACATTAAAGCGCAGGCCAGGGGAAACGGGACGTTTGCCACGGAAGTGAGGGATGTTTGGTGGTGGAAGCCTACTTTACACCATCTGTAGGGGATTTACAGATGGTGGATCTGTGTCATTAATTCACTGTGCCCAGAACTTAGTAGAACTGATTCATTGTTTGGAGCACAGGCGGGAGTTAATAATGGCTTATTCATACTCCTGAAATGCCTTTAGTCAGTGTCTCCACTGGAGTAAACATATGTATTAATACATCAGATTAGCGTGTAACACAAGCACGCATTTCCCTATGTAATGAATCACAACGCATCCCGGAGGGGCACAAAAAAACACACAATACCTCTTCGTGCTTAGCGAAATGTGCTTGTTTTTGGGTGAAATCTAATTTGCTGGTTACAGACATTATCTGAAACTAGTCTGACATGTTATTTATTTCTTTGAGTTTAGTTTATTCCAGAAGTAGCACTGTGAGGAACTAAGAAACTGCAATGCAGCCAAAAGAACAATGTCATATTTTGGACAAATGCATCGATAGTCCGTTTGAACGAGTTTTCCGATGAACGTGACAGTACACGGAGTTTTATTTTGCATTACAACATTGCTCATACTACTACGAATAATTCAGGTCCTTGATATCATAAGGCTACTAGTGATTCAGCTAAGAGCAAAAGAGCACCTAGGTAATAGCTAGGCTGACAGGAATAAATCTGCGCTAAAAACAAACGTGCATGAGAGTTAAGCCTTATAATGTATCCCCCTTCGGTTTAATTGTGCTAGTTAAATACGTGGGACTTAATCAAGCTTAAAAATAACAAACAAACAAATAAAACAGAAGTCCTCTGAGAACTCATTAGAGGCCTTGTCAAACTCCAAGAGACTACATAATTATTAACCAAAATAAAAATGCAAAGCTATTTAGTTTGTATTTCTCTCTCTCTGTCTCTCTCTCTCTCTCCCGTGCTCTCCAGTTACTGCTGATCTAAGGCCATTGAAAACTCAACTTTAACTTCTTTTACTTAATAAGTTTGATTGAGTAATGAAAACTGTGCCATCCCCTCCGGACAGGAACACAGATCTCGCTCACTTCCGCCTTTGTTGCCAGAAGAACTGAAAACGAGTGTGTCTGTACATTGCACTAATAGAATATGAGCAATTGCATATGTTGATGTGTTTTTACTGATTGAGGAAACGGAGAGAGCTAAGGGAGGGGTAAAAAAAAGGGAAAATTACATTTGCTTACTTCCCTTATTAAAGAGAAAAAGTCAGCTCTGCTGACAGTGGAAAGAAGGAGTTCAACCAAATTTCTATAAATAAATCTTTTTTGTCATTTTAATTACTGGATCAAGCGCGCTTCAGATGAATGGCCAACCCATCAATCTTTAATTAAAGTCACGCATTGGAGATTTAGCCTGATGCTGTGGCTGATTGAAAAATAAGGGGAATGATATTTCTATTAGAGACTGTTTTATTAATGCCATGTCTGGCTTTTAAAAGCCATGTCCAATCAAAGGGAAATGATAGACAGTGTTTACAGATTTAAGCTGCTTGAGTTGCATATACATGTAATGTTTAATAATTTTTTTAAGATACACTAAGCAAGCTTAATATTTCTAACAGATTCATATTATCAAGCACTGTCTGAATGTAACGGAAAGACACTTATTCCAATACATGAACCATAGTGATGCATTATTTCTTTCCACTATTACAGTCTTAATATTTTATATATATATATAACTGGTAAATTTTCTAATTTTGTGTAACTTCAC
Organism: Ictalurus furcatus; assembly: GCF_023375685.1. Classification (NCBI taxonomy): domain Eukaryota; kingdom Metazoa; phylum Chordata; class Actinopteri; order Siluriformes; family Ictaluridae; genus Ictalurus; species Ictalurus furcatus. Next base: position 11,359,904 of record NC_071281.1, read on the forward strand.
CAAGTCCTGATTATGTATTGGCTTTTTTTAATGTATTGGCATGCTTCAGGGGTTTCTTCCGGGTACTCTGGTTTCCTCCCCTAGGGGGGCATGGTGGCTTCGTGGTTAGCACGCTTGCCTAAATCCTCCAGGGCTGGGGGCTCAATTTCCGCCTCCACCCTGTGTGACCGGAGCTTGCATGCTCTCCCCTTGCTTCAGGGTTTTCCTCCAGGTACTCTGGTTTCCTCCCCCAGTCCAAAGACATGTATTGTAGGCTGACTGGCATTATTAAATTGTCTATATTGTGTGCAATAGTGCCCTGCAATGGGTTGGCACCCTGTCCAGGGTGTCCCCCCGCCTTGTGCCCCGAGTTCCCTGGAATAGGCTCCAGGCTCCCCACAACCCTGTGTAGGATAAGCAGTACAGGAAATGGATGGATGAATGTAAAGTTTAGGAATAGTGTTAAATTTAGGATAAGCTGTAGAGAAATATTGCATTTAGGTAGTTACATACAGTATATGTTACACATGTTAATGAAATGTCTGAACCTGAAAAGTGACAAAATTAACAGCTTCAATTAATACTCACATCAAAGAGAATGGGGGAAAATGTGATTTCAGTGACTTTGACAGTGGCATGGTTGTTGGCCAGACAGGCTTATTTAAATATTTCAGAATGGTGCGGTTAACAAAAAAATATCCAGTTATGCAGGGGTAATGCCTTGGTGATGAGAGAGATCAGAGGAAAATGGTCTCTCTTGATTCAAGCTGACAAGATGGCTACAGTAACTCAAATAATCACTTTTTACAACGATGGTGAGCAGAAAAACATCTCAGACACGTTGAAGCGGACCTTGAATCAGATGGGTTGCAGTAGCAAAATATTCTACTGTTGTCAACCAATAACAGGAATCTGAGGCTACAATGTGTGCAGGTTCACCACAACTGGACAGTTCAAGATTGGAAAAAAACAGCTGATGTTCTTCAACTGACCCTCTCTCATGATTACATTCATAACAAATTGAACTATAAAGCTATAAAATCGCCTTGTGTTCTTTCATTTCTTATTAAAGACTATAGGTATATTAATCCTACATTTAGAATGACTATGTCAGTATAGAATTGCTGTAAAAACATACAGTAAATGTCTTTTCTATAGAGTTCAGGTTCATAAATGGAGGTCCTAATCTAGGCAGAGAAGGAGTATCTTAAAACAATACTGTGCTTTAAAGTAAAGATTGCATCATGCCACAGAAAGTTTCCAGACTTTCTAAACTGTAATTTCTATGTCCCCATTTAAATCGTTTGTGCCTGCTCTAACACAGAGCGAGAGCGAGAGAAAGAAAAGGAGGATCAGGAGCCTCTGCTATGCTCTTGACCCGAATGCTACATGTTTGTCGGGTTGGGTAATTCTTCTTCTTTCCCTCCCAAGATGAGTTCTCGGGTTTATTTTTAAGTCATCAATTACTCAAAACTTCACCCAGGCTATCTCGCCCCTACCATCTGGGCTCCATACCTAGCTCTTCAAGGCAGCTCGGATAATGACAACCTTCTCTCTGCCATTAAATTACTAGGCCTAGGAGCCGTATTTCATGCGTTATCATGCTCCTCCATTGGATCTCGCGTATCTTCCTGCCCCTGCATCTGGGCGCCTGCATGCATAAATCTCTCCGTCTCGCACCGTGTCATATAGCCAAAAGATGAACAAGGCAGGGAGCCGTGCATTATTTCCATTCAAAAGGAAAACAAAGAGAGGAAAGGGAGCCAATAGAAAAGTAAAGAAAGTGGCCTGAGGTCAGAGAAGTAAAATCAGATTTGGGAAAAGAAAGGGGAAATATATCAAGTGGCTAGGCTTTTTATCTAAAGTTTGTCAGCGATACATCGAAACAATTCAGTCAATAATTAAACATTTTTATTTATTATAGCAACATTTTTTCAAAATTGTAAAATCTTTCAGTGCATTCTTAACACACACATATACACACACTGTAATGCAAAATATTGTTCACTTTTTCCACTAGGACAGACAAGATTTGACTTTATTCCCCAACTCTACGCTTGCCTTTTATCTTTTTTGTACTTTCCATGCTCTATTTTCATCTTCATCAAGCTGTTATTCTTGCCCCTAATGAAATCATGCACAAATCGCCCAAAGTGCTGACGGAGGCTCGGGTGTTAAAAGCCAATCCTCCATGGGCCTTGTTTAGAAAGCAACCATTTTATTTATTGCGCTCTTCATCTCAGCTCCCTTCCTTTCTTCCTGTCTCCTTAGAGGGATCTCCAAAATGCCCTTGCGTTTTTCCAAACCCACCAGCCAAAAAAAAAAACCCACAAGGGCTTACCCTAAGCCATGTAAAAATAACAATAATGGTAGTCACGAGGGGAAAAAAATACATATCCACAGTCTTATAAACTTATTTGCATCTCTCTCGAATGATGAAGCCCATATTTCCTTCCCAAAATGACACTTTAATTAAAGAAATTACAGCGGCGAGTCGAGAGGGACCTTCAAGAGTGCGATAAGGGCTCAGAGATAAACCCTTATTGGGAGTGTTTATCAAAGACGCAGGAGTTTAGACCTTTAATAGGTAACATGGAGATAAGTAAGCCTTTGTTATGTTACAGAAATATTTTCAGAAGGGATTATGGCAAAGGGTGAGAGAGCAAGAGGAAAGAAAGAGAGAAAGCTCTTAATAGAAAATGAGAAAGGTAGTGCTAAACCTTAGCCTCCACCTCCATCAGGAATCTTTTGTATAGATTTAAGGAAGTAAGAAGCACGAGGAGCTATGATTTCTACAACAGTAAAGCATGTTTTATAAGAGTATTAACAATTTTCACGGATTAACTTGTGTTGAGAGCTATGTATTGTGCTGGTTGTACCTGTCAGACTCAAAAGTCAAGCTGAAGGTGAAAGTTCCACTTTTTTGTTTTTTAGTCTAATTCAAATGGTTCTTGGTTCTTTGCATGGTACAACAAGCTTTTGAAATTAAACATCTGTGTCATGACTATACACACACTATACATATATATATATATATATCCATCCATCCATCCATCAATTTATCCTACCCAGGGTCAAGGGGGAGACTGGAGCCTATCCCAGGGAACTCAAGGCACAAGGTGGGGGACACAACTCATCAAAGGGCACAATCCCACACACATTCACACACTACTGACAATTTAGAAATTCCAAATGTCAAATTCCATCATCTACAATGCATGTCTTTGTACTGGGGCAGGAAACCAGAGTACCTGGAGGAAACCCCAGAAGCACAGGGAGAACATGCAAACTCCATGCACACAGGATATATATATATATATATATATATATATATATATATATATATATATATATATATATACACACACACACACACACACACACACACACACATATATATATATATATATATATATATATATATATATATATATATATATATATATATATATATATATATAATTATACGGATACAGCAGTGACCGCAGTAAAAACTGGGACTAGTGCTAATTCAATGCACATCCTCGGGCTATCAAAATATAACCCATATCCAGAGTGCTACTGCAATAATAAAATAAATAAATAAATAAAATAAAAGAGTTTTGTAGTCTCCTATCTCTTCCACATAGTCTATGGAAAACAAGGTGCTATATTAACACAGACAAAACAGAAATAATTCTAATTGATCATTAAATATTAATTATTGTTATCGAATACTATGCACGGAGGCATGAATGTTGTTGTTTTTACAGTATATTTTACGGTACTTGCAGTAACATTCCCACATGCAGCAGAAGTCCATAAATTTAGATTATTACTTTCTGGCTAGCTCCTGACCTGCTGCATACACACTACCTACCGGTGACTACAGACTTTTGAAGAATGTTGCCTTTCTCAACGTGGTGGAAAGCTCTGTAAGTTTGGTTAGTGTAATTATAATGCAAGTCTAATGTTTTTTTTTGTTTGTTTGTTTTAAAATCCCTACATATCTGACTTAACTGTAGATATTACTTATAGTTTTATCTCACTTCCACTGACTTTATTCCTTTACATTGATACATTGCATAATATATTTAACAGCTGAGTTCTACCTAGCTAAATCAGTAGCCTCAGTGATTAGCTAGCTTACGCTTATTTGTTTGAACTTTGAATCTTGATGCTCCTCAGTATTTTGAAAGCAATTCATGTTTAGTTTGTCCTAAATGCTAATTGTTATTACAGTGTAATTTTAGTCACATGGAACGCATCCATCCACCCATTTTCCATACTGCTTATCCTATACAAGGTCATGGGGAGTCTGGAGCCTATCCAGGGAGGTCAGGGCAAAGGGTGAGGGACACCCTGGATGGGGTTCCAACCCATCGCAGAGCACATTCACACACCCAGTCACGGACTACATTGGCATTGGACATGCCAATCAGCCTAGAAATCATGTCTTTGGACTGGGGGAGGAAACTGGAGTACCCGGAGGAAACCCTCAAAGCACAGGGATACCATGCAAGCTCTGTGCACACAGGGCAGAGGTGGAATTCGAACCCCCAACCCCAGAGGTGTGAAGCAATGGTAGAGAGGCTACCCACTAAGCCACCATGCCCCCATCACATGGAGTCTTTTTTTAATTTACCCAGATATCTGAGGAAAATGCTGATTACTGAGTTTTGTTTCGCTTCCACTGATACTATAAATTTACATTGTTTGTATGAAAGTCTTAATAGCTGAATTCTACATAGGTAAATAAGTAGCCTTAGTAATTAGCTAGCTTATGCTTGGCATCCCTGTGTTCTAGTTGCCTAGCAACATTGTTCTTACAGCTGTAACTATTTATTGGCGAGTGTATCATACTTTCACTTTCTCATGTTATAATTACAAATTCCCAAGTTTATTTTGAATGTTTAAGAGAGAGGCGTAAAGCTTATCTGACATTTGTATAAAGAAAGGTAGATTAGATTAAAACTTGGAGCTGGAAGTGCTAAAGACTTTTATTCATACTCTCTCTCTCTCTCTCTCTCTCTCTCTCTCTCTCTCTCTCTCTCAGCAGCACATGTGGTTTGTGTTATGTAAGCATGTTGTTTTACTGTGGCTGGGAGATGTTGTTAACCGGCTCTCTCTGTTGAAAGTGAGCGTCTGAATGAAACAGACTGGTGGGTCTGGTGGATAGAGAGAGAGAGAGAGAGAGAGAGAGAGAGAGAGAGAGAGCAGTCTAAGTTAGGCCTTGAGTAAAAACTCTTGCAGGTTCCCAGCTGGGCAGCTTATGTAGGAGAGCTGCTGATCACTTCCTTTAACGCACTTCAGCCCTCCATTTTCTCTGTGGGTGGGGGGATTTCAAGGCCTGCTTTCCCGAAATTCTTACTCCAGGGTCAGGGACCACCATGGTGTGTAACAAAACATGTGCGTATGTGAACATATGTACAAGCATGTGTGTAAGCTCAGATCTTGCTGTGTGCATGTCCTTTACCACTCTGAATGATGTGGAGGCAGTATGCAACATAAATTTAAGTCCATATTTATTACTGAAAATTTAATGATGGCATATTCCTAAATGTTTAGCATTTAACATTTGGTTTATTTGGTTCATTACACATAATAATAATAATAATAATAATAATAATAATAATAATGTGCCAGAGTCATATCTCCCTGCAGTTCTCGCCTGGTTTCCCACTGAAGCTAAGCAGGGGTGAGCTTGGCCAGTACGTGGATAGGAGAACTCCTGGGATAGCTAAAGTCGCTGCTAGAAGTGGTATTAGTGAGGCCAGCAGGGGGTGCTCACCCTGTGGTCTGTGTGGGTCCTAATGCCCCAGTATAGTTACAGGGACACTATACTGTAAAAACAGCCCTTTGGGATGAGACATTAAACAGAGGTCCTGACTCTCTGTGGTCATTAAAAATCCCAGGACTCTTCTCATAAAGAGTAGGGGTATAACCCCCGTGAAATTCCCCCATTGGCCCTAATCTATCAAGGCCCCTAACAATCTACCTCCCTGAAATCTCTAAATCACTCTCCTCTGCTCTCCACTAATAGCTGGTGTGTAATGCACAATGGCTGCCGTCGCATCATCCAGGTGGATGCTACACACTAGTTGAGGAGACCCCCCCCCCATACTATCACTTTGAGTGTCTAGAAAAGCGCTATATAAATGTATAAATGTAACTGTAAGGACTGTAATTACTATGTTACGTATGGTGCATTAACACTTAAGTACATTGTTTGTTCATGTTAACTAAAATGTTCAAAATAATGCTAGTTAAGGGAACCTTAATGTATAGCTCTGTATATAAAATTTAATTCTTCACCTGAATATGACATAAGGGAAGGATTTATCAAATCATTGGGCATTAAACAAGTGATTGACACACCGAAGCGCTACTGAGTTAAATCTCTATACCCCATATTTCTAAGAAGGATATTACAAAGGACTAAAGTACAGGGTGTGCCAAAAGTCTATGTATATATAGGGGACTAGGATTGCCAGTACCATGTCGGTCAGTGGATGTTTGTTGACGTCCACTTCTTGGTTGGTCCGCAACACTTCCAGTCTTTCTGAATTTGTTAATAAGTTTGCAACAGTGTCATGTGTGAGGAGCTTGCCATGTTTTCTGTTAAAGTCACATCCATCACAACCTTGCCACAGCTTCCCGATCCAGACATGAAAATGATTTCAATACGTTCTTCTTATATATATATATATATATATATATATATATATATAAACTAAGTGTGAATTTCCTCTATGTATGGACACTACTGGGACACCTTGTAAACACTTTTTCCTGGTTTGGTTTATGTTGTATCGGAAGTCTGTCTTGGGAACACTGGGCATGAGGCAGGAGTATACCCTGGATGGGATGCTAGTACTGTACATTTCAAGGCATCACGCACACACATACACACACACACACAACCGTTCACACTTAGGGGCAATTTATAGTACACAGTAAAATCCCTAGTGTTGAATTAACACCCAGTGTGTCCAATGGACTTATGTAAACATTGTAGGGTGTAAATTCAGCACTCTGGGTATTAAATCAACACTGGGGATTTTGTTGTATAGCCTGGCATTTTTTCGGAGGTGACAGAAAACCGGACAACCCAGAGGAAACCCATTTCTATACAGGGAAACATGGGAAACTCCACACATACAATACTTGGCAGTCAGGATGGAAGCTGGGAGCCTGAAGCTGTGAGGTGGCAATGCAACCTGCTATGCCACCAAAATACATATTTACATTATAATGCATATTAAAAGGGAAAATGGATAAATGGTCACACTTTTGGAAAATTCTCATTTCTAAGCTAGATTTCTGGGTTACAGATTCAGCTTTTTGGTCCTTACAATATTAGGCCTTATTTTGACAGCATACATATACATATATAAGCATAATCTTTTCCCTGTGTTTCTGTGTGAATATTCTTCTTGTGTTTTTCGCAGCCTGCTGGTTGCTATAGCTTGAGTAGCCTTGGACTTTCATGCACGATGCATGGCTCTGTGTTTCCATGTCTCAATGACATGTCCCTTATGGCAATGGCAACTAGTAGTGTTTCCTGTTATATGAGTCTATATACAATATATAAGCTCTACTGAACTAGCAAGTCTATCCAAAAACTTATTACTAAATAATGTTATTGTTTTTCAGTAGAGAATTAGTTTGTCTCTACAGTCTATAACTATTTACTGCATATCCTCTGCATCAACTTGCATATCTTGCACATGCTGTGAATTAATATGTTTACTAATTTTCTTCATAAGCGTTCAGAGTGACAACAAATTCCATAAAAGTGTATAAAAGAGTCCGTTAGCATCTGTTTAACCACAGATGCCTTTTGATGTGCAGGAACCGCAGAGGGGTGAGAGAGAGAGAGAGAGAGAGAGTCTACTTCCTTCATCAATATCTGTGTAAACCTGCTTCAGATCTCGGGCTGTCACTTACCTGCATCTGCCACTTCTCCTTAGCATAAGCAAGCGTGAAATGTTTACTTGAACACATTTCTGAGGGTGAGCATGGAATCGGAGATGGCACGGGCTGCATTGGAGGTATAGGTATGTGACAGATATATAAAACAGAGAGAGACAGGGAGTCAGAAGAAAGAGCGAGAGAGTGCATGTGTGCAAAGGCGAATAAGTGAGAAGGAAGGAAAGACAGAGAGAGAGAGTGTGAGAGAGAGAGAGATGCCACTTGTTATTGCGGCAGTACTGAGCAGAGGTTGGGATTTTCTAAGGGGGATAAATTCAACCTGATGTGCCCGTCCTTTTGCCTTCAAAGCACTGGCATTGGCATGCAGTTCACGGCACAGGACAGACACACATTAGCTGTCAAACTCTTCTTTCATCTTCCAACTTCAAAGCCTCCGATTGATTACTCTAAATGGCCATTACCAAACATCCGCCACTGCGGCATGGAGAAGCAAGCGTGACAAAGAGGAATACAAAATAAACAGCTGCTCTGTATGAGTGAGAGAAAGGCAACTGCAACAAAAGCACACATTTCCTCGTATAAAAAAAAAAAACAACAAAAAAAAATGCATTTTCTTGAAGCACTCCATAAATATGGTGCAGGTTGAAAAATGAGAGAACTGACCCATCCTTATTTAGTATAAATCGGAAGCAATGTCACAAATCAGTCTCACACAGTGACGGCGTGACATAAACCCTGTAATGGCCTTTCTAAAAATGATTCACAGAGGAGAAAAAAAAAACCCCGAAATGTTTGAGATGCCATCAGAATGTCAGGTGACTGGCATAGAGCGAAGTGCTTGCGAAAGCACTCTCTCCCTCTCTCTTCGCGCTGCTTTCTGACACCGAGACCAGCCTACTTCAAAAAAGCCCCAGCAGAACTGCGCTAATTATTTTGTGATTATTTTGAGCATTATGCAAATGCTTTCACTGCGTAGTCAAAACAACTCCTCAGCACATCCCCACATCTCTGTTCAACATACGCTCACATGGACACCCACACACACACATCCACATCCACAGAGCAGGGAGAAATGAAACCTAAAGCTATGCCCTCGTAAAACTGGGATAAACCCCCTCCTGCCTTGGAGATGGGTTGTGTATCTTCTCTCAGACAGATGGTGTTGTGCACGGATATATTTTACCTCTCCTCTCCCCCACCAGATTGAGGCCGGGGATACTAAAAAGCCCATAAAACTCAAAGATGAGCGGATAGAGCTAATAATATAATCATTCGAAACACCTGCAAAAGGCGCAGATGGGCCATCTCCGCCCGCCTGTCCGTCAACCGCAAGAGACTCCGCCCACCCATATGGAGGGACTGCCGAATCTGGGGCTGTTAGATACATGGCCTCACTCACATTCTCTCTCCCGTCGTTCGCACACGTTCTCTCACACATACACGCTACAGTCAGAGACGAGCATATGCAGGATTTTTATAGAGTGCTGGGTGTCACACACAGGCTGCCGTCCCTGGGCCAAATCAGTGTGTCAGGCTCAGAGAGGATGCCACATGCCGGCACAAACACACTCTCTATGACAGGCGCACTCCCCTGCCTTCCTTCTTTCCTGCGTCACTTTCTCTTACTCACGTGCTCATTTCGTCTAACCTGTGAGTCTATTTCTTCCTAGCCTGTTGTTCTAATGGGCAGGCCATAAGGATGCGTCATGCTGACATCAAGGATGCTGAAGGGTAGAGATAGGAGCAGGGCAGTGATGGATTCACCCCACTGAGCTGATAGCGAGTGTACTTCTGATGGGAGAGTAGCAGGGAAGTATCTGATGGGGAGCGGCGGAGGCTAACTCCTATCTGCCAGCGATCTCTCGCTGAAATCTGGAATAAATCTCCTCAATGAGAGATGCTGCTTTATGACAGCGTGAGCACCATTCGTCTCCGGTCCAGACTTCCTTTACAATCAGTCGGAGAAAGTTCATCTGCCGCACACGTCTCTGTTGTCTGATTTATACCTTTATTTAATCATCTTTTAGAAAGCAATTAGTTTGTTTTTCCTACAGTGTACGTGTATAGACACACAGACGCAGACACGCCGAATCATTTCCCCATGCCCTGTTCTCTGAAGTGGAGCTCCTTTGAAGATATTAGAAGAAAGCGAACACAAGACGGTCATCAATTTTAGAGCACAGCAATATTTTGTTTAAAGAGTCAAAAGAGAGAAGACACTCCTGGCTGTTGCTGTCAGGATGTGATAAGTTTGGCGTGTGCCGCAGAGACAGGTTTTACAGAGTGGACTGGGGTTTTTTATGAACTACAGGGAGACGTGCCAGTTAGCTGCCAACTACTTTTTTTTTAAACAACAATGATATCAGTTGTTGATTACACATTCTATCTGCTCCCATTATCACAAAATTTCCTATGCTATATAATACTGCACGATATTAATGATTATTTGTTATCAACAATTTAATTGCTGCAGGAACAAATTAACGGTTTCCTTTCGTACCACATACAGAGTCGTTACTAAATATAAATACGCCTACGTAGTGATGAAATAACTTTCACCTGCGCCTCTTTCACTCTTTCTCTCGCTCTTGGCTGTGTGTGAGTGATGTACAGGAGTTGATTAGTGCCTGCTTTCAGTGCTCAGGTTTGATTTGCCTGCCTTTTTTTTGACGAGGAGAGATTTGAGAATGGGATGCTGGTTCGGCCCTGTCGTTCACGGCCCACTGACAGGTGTACTTGTCAAGGACGCGCATGTCTCTTCCCATTAAGTGACACGTAAATCCTGGCCGGGTGGAGAACTGCTATTTCGGAGGGCTTGGGCCTGACATAAATCCTGTGTAGAAAAGCCTCCATCTTCTGCCTTCTTTCACGTCAAGCACAGATCCTCTATGATGCCTGACTCAAAGAGCAGGCCACACAGCGTGCAGGGAAATGTGTCACATGATAAACCAGGAATTCGTACAACCACAAGGTCACCAAAAAATAATAGCAATATTGTAAGAATAGTGATATTTCTTAAAGGGATACTCCAGCATTTTTAACCTATTTATTTCTCCATTCAACTTGTTTGTAGCTCAAGATTTTTCCCTGTATTAAGAAAACAACAAAACAACAACGTTGATTTGAATTTCACTTTAATGCAATGCAATAATAATAATGCAATAATGCAAACCAGGGCAGTGGTCCAAAAAAAGGTGGTTGAGTTCCATCAATAAACATTAAAAACTACAACAATCTAAAAGAGTAAACTCTAGCAAGGTTTTGGGGTAAGGTTTTGTCTTACCAAAGTGTTTTTAGGTAGATTTATCCAACTTTCAAACTCTAAATTAGTAGGTGTGAAACAATCCAGTGATTTGGACTGATAATCGATTCAACCTTCAGATTGAATCAACTAATTCAGTCCTTCTCTACGTCATCATCATTTGTGAATTAATGTTACTGTAGGCCTACCCCAAATTCTGATCGGATCATATGGGAAATAATAAATCTACTGCTAAATTGTATTGCATTGTATCATAACAGATTCAAGTTTTAGGTACCCTATTTTTTTAGTACAAACTTTGTTTATGTTATGACCTATACATTATCAAGTCAGTAGTTTTCCAGCACAAAATTAAATGTTACAGGAAAATGTTTCTGTGTCAGTAAAGAAAGCAGCGTACTACATAAGAGACCAGTTTTCAGACAAAAAACACAATGAAGGCTATTGGGTTTTTCTGCAAAAATAAGAAGCAAGTGTGATGGTCAAAGTCTCCAGAAGACCCGTGGCTGGTTCTGCAAGATGTTCAATAAAACTTACAGCTCATTTCCTTATAAAATTGCACTAACTGCACAGGAGACTAGTATTTTTATTTTTATAAAATTTTTATTTCATTTAATTTTTTTGTCACACCAAATATTGACTTTGTTTCCTTTACAACTGTTTATGGCTCTTTACAGTATTTTAATTTTTTTTTTTTTTAATGTAGAAACATTTAATTTCATTGTTTTGAAGTCATATTAGCTCTAAAGCATTTCTTTGTATGTGCCTTATATATATATATATATATATATATATATATATATATATATATATATATATATATATATATATATATGTATATGTATATATATATATATATATATATATATATATATATATATATATATATATATATATATACACACACACACACCACCCAAATTCCAAAAAAATTGGACGCGGGGTAAAATGTAAATAAACATAAATAAAAGCAGAATGCAATGATTTGCAAATCTTATAAACCCATATGTTATTCACAATAGAACATAGAAAACATATCTAATGTTTAAACTGAGTAAATGCACCGTTTTAAGAAAAAAATAAGGTAATATTGAATTTAATGGCCGCAACATGCCTCAAAAAAGTTGGCACGGAGCAACAAAAGGCTTGAACACTTAAACACTTTAAGGCTGAAGACATTTTGCTAAAAAGTGTTAATTTTCTCTATGTATGGACACTTTTGGGACACGCTGTAGAACTCCATTTGATAAAAAAAAAAATGAGATAAATGTAAGGGCGTCTGCCAAAATGCCATAAAAAATAAAACGTGGTAATGGTATGATAAATAGCATTATTATACAGTATATGTCATTACTCATTAAACTAGTCTTTGCTGTATCTACACATTCACCATATGCTGAAAGATGAGTGTTTAGATTGGGTTTTCAGTTGAATAGACTGATGAGGATTCCTGACTTAGCCGTCACTTTGGAGCACCACATCACCAGTTCATGATGCGAGAACTGTGTGTCTCACCATCTGTGATGTCACCTACAATATTCATTGACATTCTTGTGTTTTCAAGCATTCTTACCACACCGAACCCTGCTAGCAACCCAGTGTTTCTTTCTTGCTCTATACACAGTAGGCTTGTATAGTTATTAATATTATAACATAGCACTGCCAAATGCTTAGGACTGACTGGTCAGAAGGTGTTGATTAAGTTTCCAGAACAACAGATCTGACAATAGTAGTGGGTGTAACTGAGCTTACAGGTTTATAATAAACAATACATTTTTGTTTCTATAGTAACAACTACAGAAAAAAAAATAGACTTGTAAGGCAGATACTTCACAAAGGCTAAGGCTAATAATGAATAGATTATTCAACAAAGAAAAATGGCTAATTGTTGAAATGGTGAATCTTGGAGCTTTATGAAAGGAGTCTCCAGTTTCAGTGCTTTGAATTTGATAGTCAGTAAGTTATCTGGCATGATAAAGTCTACAGAGTGGAGGATGTGTTTTCTGGTTTCTCTGTAACATGGTACGCTGCAGTTTTGGTTTTGGTTATATTAACTTCAAGAGAGAGAGAAAAACAGTGTCTGGTGAGGGAATTACTCAATTACCTGATACACATCCAGCAATCAAGACCAGTCCCAGCCTATAATCAATGTACAAATGTTAATCAAGCTGTTTTAATTAAATAAAGCCAAAATGAGAACATAAGACCAATCATATATTTTCTCCATATTGGAATTTTCAAACCAAGAATGAATAGTAATGATTTGAAAAATAGGAGAAAAATGCTAAAGACTTAATTGTCTCAAAAACAATAAATTAAACCTGACAGTCTTATAAAAGGTGTCATATAAATAGTACATGTAAATAATGTAACACGTTTAGCTATAATATGGATAAAATTGCCTCTTGTAAGTGCCAGAATGTTTCATTGTATTCAGACAGAGAGGCTGCCATCATAATGTTTAAAATTAGACTTTAATATTTCATCGCATTGGAAAGTTTATTCTCATTAAACACCGTGGGCTTTTTCTCAGGCTCCAAATGTCAGCTGCAGAAAAGTGTGAATGCACTTGTGTTTGCTCTAGAACTATTCCACAGTTTCTATACACACCACAGGCGAGCATCTAACAGTCTGTCACATAGGGAATTTATAAATGGAAAGATTGTTCACATACTGTATAATTCATGGTGGATATGTGATCATATGCATTGTTTATATATATATATATATATATATATATATATATATATATATATATATATATATATATATATATATGGATTTATGGAGGCAGAACAATGATGCACTGATGGCAACATCCATATTGATGATACACGGTGACGTCATTTCAGTAATATAGCAAATAAAGCACCAGTGATATCGATAGCATTTTCATACTGAATATTCATTCAAAAACCAACCACCCACACACATGCAATACCCCCCCCCCACCCCCCCCCCATGGGACTGCTCTATTGCTCTTGGTTTATCACTGTCCAGTGTGCAGTTGGCCACAGTAATTAGAAAAGCTTGGACATACATTTGCAGTGTTCTGCTTAGGGCCGGATCACCAATAACAGCATTTATTGTTTTCTAATCAGGGGCCCTTCAGCCACTCCGATCACTCTGTAAATAATGGAGATGTCAATACTCCCAGGCCCGTGACTCACCCGAACCGCGGCACCGCTTGCCATAAAAGACCCTCATTAATCACTCTGTACATTTGAAAAGAGTTAAAACTGTCACTCTCTGAAAACCCACCCTGCTGACCCCTTCACCATTTACCAACCGTGCTCAACCACCCAAACACACACACACATACACACACACACACACACACAAACCCCTTTCCTCATCAGTGGTCAAGCAGTCCAAATCTTCCCGTGTAACAAGGGCACTCAATTGATTAGCACATTCACAGCCCAGGACTGGCTCAAGAATTACTCTACTAATTTTCTGCTCAGCTATTTGCCAAAGCCTAAATAACCTCATCATGCATGAACTCAAGACTGAAGCAGGCTAAACCCTGTGACCTAACGACACACTCAGTCTCATTTATCACCTGCAAACGGACATGGTTATTTCTCAAAGCCAGATCGGGTTTCGCGGATTTGATGATGCTGTTTATCAGACATTGGCAGGTGATTGGGGAAGTGTTAGTCGTTTGGCAAGAGACTATTTGGAGCAAGGAGACATTTGTTACTGAACAGCACTAGCAGGTATTATGTTACAGCATGAATCTTGTGTTAAAGAGAGTATCCCAAATAACTTATTGGGAACTTTTGGACCTTGTTTATAAAAATATGTGAAAGTGGATCTATTAATCAAATAGTCATGTATATTTATAGGATTTTTGACATTTGATGACATTTTAAACCAGGTGTGAGATTGACAACAATAATGACTAAAAAGTGTAAATGCATCCTTGGTGCAAGTGTAAGTGTGTCTTTAAGGCCAGGTTTCGGGGGCAAAAAATATGATTTGTCTACCAGTTTTCAGATTTGTCCTTTTTTTTTTTTTTCCAGATTTTCCATTTATAACATTCATATTTCCACTGTATTCACAAAATGATAACTATTAACATCAATACTCTATTTTTATCTTTTTCCATTAAATGTGCAAAAATTTCCATTATTTATTTATTTATATTATTTATTTATTTAATTCAACAAGCATATTAAAGTCTTTATGTTCACAATTACTATTGTATATCAATGGAAGCCTTGTTTTATAGAATATTTTACATACTCCATGTACAGTATAGACATTTCCTTCTATGGTATAATGATTTGTACTGGAAAAATTAGCTGCTACCTAAGATTTTACTGGTTCATTATGTTTATCTTTGATTTCTAAGAAAACAACAACAACAACAACAATAATAATAATAATAATAATAATAATAATAATATGCTATATTCCATCCGCCATCAACATAATGTGACAAACTGGTTCATGGGTCTTACAGTCAGACTTTGACACAGACTGACATTTTTCCTGACATTTGATCAGCAAATTATTATTTTTATTTAAATACTTTCCTGAAATAACAATTTAATAAACCCTTATGTGAAGGTCTAGCCATTGGCAGTGTAATATGCAAATAGTGTGTTTAATTTGCATATTTTAATAAAGAAAAGAACAGAAGAAAAAGGTAATACGAACATATTCTGTACATTCTTACTTCTGTATGTTAGGGTTTGAGGAGGAAAAATAAATCTTATTAGGGTGTAGTACCTTGCAATAAAAATACAATATAAATACAACCCCAAATCCCAAAAAATTGGGACAGTATGGAAAAAAAAAAAAAAAAACAAACTAAAGTCATTTGATAATTCAATTCACCCTGTATTATATTGAAAACATATTATTAACACATTATTTGATTTTATTTTTGAAAATACACACTCATTTCAAATCTGATGACTGCAACACACTCCAAAAAAGTTGGGACAGCCGATTGTTTTTATCACTGTGTAACATAACCCTTTCTTTTAATAACACCTATTAAGCGTTTGAACGCTGAGTGAAGACACCAGTTGGTTAAGTTTAGCAAGCGGAATTTTCCTCCATTCATCCATTATGCATTTCTTCAGCTGTGCAACTGTATAGGGCCTTCGTTGCCTTATTTTGCGCTTCATAATGCACCACACATTCTCAATCGGAGACAGATCAGGACTGCAGGCAGGCCATGCTAGCACCCACACTCTCTGCTTACACAAGCATGCGCTTGTAATCTGGGCAGAATGTGGTTTCGCGGATATCCATTACAGACTCATGATGGTTTTTAAGACAGTGACATCTGAGGGATCGGAGATCACGCACATTCAGAAGTGGTTTTCTGCCTTGCCCTTTACTCACTGAGATTTGACCAGATTCCTTGAATCTTTTAATTATATTGTGCACTGTAGAAGGTGAAATGCCCATAATCCTACCAATTTGTCTTTGGGGAATATTGTTCTCAACGTGTTGAATTATTCGCTGACGCATCTGTTGGCCTCCACCCAGCCTTGCTCTTGAAGGACTAGGCCTTTTTTGGTGGCTCCTTCTATACTATGATTAGATGATTGCCTCAACTGTTTCACATCACCTTCATATTTCAGCTTGTCACATCGCTATTAGTCCTAAATTGCCCCTGTCCCAACTTTTTTGGAACTTGTTGCATGCATCAGTTTCAAAATAAACGTTTACCTTCAAAAAACTATGCAGTCGATTAGGTAAAACATCAAATACCTCGTCTTTGTACATTTTTTAATACTATTCAAAGTACATTTACAAATCACTCCTCTTTGTTTTTATTAGCATTTTCCATACTGTCCCAACTTTTTCGGAATTGGGGTTGTACTATTAATTGTCATTAGATAGCAGAACATTAATTGATAATAAATATGCATGAATACCTGGACATACAATACATTACCTTATATAAATCTACATTACAAGTGTCAACGTTATCAGTTGAAATTGAAAAAGCTTAGATCTACAACATACAATGGATATACAGTACGAGGTGTTTTAATCTTCCTATTATGTTTGGGGAAAAGTTACATCCATTATGTTATGTCTCAAAATGTTTTCCACAGTTTAAATACATGCAAAAATAGCAAAGAACAGGTAAACCTTTATTATGGCTTATCTGAGACAAGCTATAAGAAGAAATAGTTGCATAAAAGTTCATGACCCTACATGAAAAAACTAAAAGAAAAATTCAAAGAGACAAAGAGAGATTAACCAGTATTTCAGACATCTCAAATGTGGAAATGGGTCAAATTGGCCCATACCATAATAAGAGGGTTAGAAGCAGTGGAACAGGTATGTTAAAACTCATTGAAAACATGTCCGTTTGGAAGAGGCTCAAAAGCTGCCACCACTAAACAAGACTCCTAAATCTCAGTGATGGGGTGCATGTTCTTTGGCCGTATTTCTGTCATGGCAAATGTAGGGTGATGTCGGCTATGTTCGGCTGCTGTCCCAATGGTGGGCGCACTGCCGAGGCCGCTTTACTGCCTAATGCCTCAGATCCTGCCCTATGACTTATAGTGTGTCTGGGCATTTTAATGCTGCTGCTAACCCTCCAAAAATGTTCCCCTTAATTAGGCTGTGCACCACATGAAAGTCACTTTGTTTCTGTACAGGAAGTGATTTAATATTTTCCCTTGTCAAACTTTTTCTTCCTCCTTCTGCCTGGCCCTAATGAGATTTAGGGCTTTATATAAACTGTTGTTTAGATTGGTTTCCCTCCATTTGGCAAGGCTTTGAAAGAGTGGGGAGAGAAAAAAAAAGATGACGGACTCTGTCGGCGACCCCTCTGTATGTCTAACATAGGCCTGTAATTAGTTATTTCTCCACATCATGAACCTATTAGCTATCTGCCTATGGGACATCGGCAGCTCTACACATCGAGACGTCTTCCACTGCCTTGCTCTCGGGGATTTGTACAATGTGGCTGCTTTTTGTCAAATCGTAATTCCATTTTATATAAAATGGCATAAATTACTGACGTAAACCAGAGCTGCTCTATTTTAAAGAAATGTGGTTATGAGAGCATTTTGAATGAGGACAAGGTTTTTCTAGGTTTTTCAGTAAAAATTGAAATACAGAGTGCAGGAATGGTTAATGATAGCAGAAAGCAAATGGAAGTCAAGCTATCTTGGACCTCAAGGCCAATTTCACTGTTGTGGTGTTTCAGCCCTTGTAACTCTTAAAAATGACACATAAATATTGAACTCATTTTCAACATTAAATCTAATAACCATGCATTAACTATTACTGCATTTCACTCTTAAATAAGCAATAGATTTGAAAGTAAAATTAATAAAATTAGGAAACGCACTAGCATTCGTGTTGTTATTAGCATGAGCACATTAAGGATATTCTAATGATGTACATACACATTTTTTAATTAATATTTTACTTTCATTTGATAATTAGATTATCATTCATAATTAGCTGCGGTACTTTCAAAGTGACCTTTTCAGTCAACATAGAAAAATTACCGAAAAGAACTTCTTTCTGTTGAACTGTGAACGTAGTAGGACTAACATGTGCATGTTTTATAACCTATACTGGAGGACTTCTGGAAGAGGATATTTCAAGCACGAGAGGTTAAATGGATTCACACATTAATGCAAAAATGAAAAGATTGTTGAACTATTATGATTATATTTCAAGGTAAAATAATGTTATAGTGAGTCGGAATGGCAAAAATGCTGCTTTCTATAGATAATGCTGTAGAGTTTATAGGTTTTAGTAATGTTTTAAGTTATTTATCCGAAACTTGCACGTGAATTATTAAGAAGGACACTTTACCTATGTTTCAAATGTCTTTTACCTTTACTGTATACAAACTGTATGTGAAAATGTAATATCATTGAGATAAAAATGGCATCCCGAATGTGGAAGCACACTCGACATCCTGCATGGCATTAAGTCAAGTACAGTGTAGCAATGTTTGCATGCCTATTAACGAATTTAAAAATAAAATTAAAAAGTAAGAATCAAACTGGGCCTAACATTCAGAGGTGTTTACCTCACCATTGTATTTTATAAGTTGAATTTAGATCTAGGTTTAGTAAATAAGCCGGCCTTTCAATTATCACCTTGCTTAATTAAACATTTATCTCATCCATAGATAAAGATCTCAGCTATCTCACTTCTCTCTCACTCTGTCCTGGTGTTGCAGCAGCAACATGCTTTCTCACACTCTTTGCGCATACCAATAAAACACATGCGCACGCTCTATGCTGATGTCTAATAGCGTCAGGAAGGCGAAAAAACAAGCCATTTCCTCTTCCCTCACCAATCCCCCACCCTACCATCCCACCCCTCCCCATCGCCCTGGAGATGAACACACAAATGGTGACGGCTGAAGCAGAAAACCATTTCTCAAGTTAAATGCCATGTGGCTATGTAGTACGCCATTCGCTTCAAAATGAAGCGCCACTCACCCCATTGCTGTCAAACAACAAAGAGGCCATAAGAATGTGGGGTCATCGAGCGTAGCCAATGTTGCTAAAACTGGTTTGCAGTTCTAGGCTATGCTCTTAAATCGTCCAAGCATTCTTACAACATAATTATCATGAGAAGATCATAGAGTTCCACTGGTTACAGCAGTACTTCTTTATTTACAGTTTGTAGTATCTGGGTGCTATTGAAGGTTCCCAGGATTTGTCTTTGTGTACTGTAGTTAAAGATGCCACATGATATAATAGTATGTAATGCTCCAGAATGATGGCTCATTTGTAATTGTGATGAACAGCATTCCTTTATAACCTTTGTGTGTAATGAAAGCTTACCTCAGAACATGTCCAGCACTCTCCCCTCTTTAACTAAGCACCCTTCACCTCTTTAGGGGTGTTTCGGTGACCCTGTTCCAACCTGGCTTTGCTGGATCGATGGAGGCTTTCAGTCAGCCTCGCCATCCATTCCCTCTCGTTAATGACAGCCATAATTCACACAACTGGGAAATATATATATAAATATTCCACCTCCGAGCTGTGACCTTTCTGTCTCCTGGCTGACACCTCAGAGAGGAAAAGGTGTCAATTAATGACATTTAGAAATTTCATATTACTTTCAATAACTCTGTGATTTTTAAAGGGGTGGGCTGGGCGCTCGTTCAGGGCAGAGCAACTTTCATGAGGTAAGATGGGAGCCATTAATGTCACCCTCTGCCGTGCAATCATTTCAGACTCGGGTCGGCATTAAATCTAACTGATCACCTTGATTGCCATGGGGTGATAAAGTTCTCATCACAGTTCTCCAATTTAAATCATATTGTCCATTAGGTTAACATTTAAGTTGAGTTTTAAAAAAATACTAAATGACATAAGACATAAAGGAATGCCTCTTCTGGGCCTGAAACCTGAGAAGCATTCCAAATACTCAAATGCAGAATTTTAAAAACATTTTATTCAATCCAAATTATGTTGGAAAAATAGTTTCAAACACCGTTGCCTTTCATCCTAAACTTTTCTAAACCATTCCTAACATTTTATATGCATGTATGTATATGTGTGTGTGTGTGTGTGTGTGTGTGTGTGTGTGTGTGTGCGTGCGCGCAATTTTTTACAACTTTGCAAGGCCATGCTCGTCTATGAGCTTGACCATATAAAAGCTCTAGTAGTGCTCAGGTTTTAACCTGTCCCTTCTGTGACAGGCATGCTTGGTCTGAATTGCCAGAACTGCATCCCAAAGGATCTCAAAACATGGCGCAATCTTGCACGGATCAGCTGCACATTACCGTGCCATCATCTTGTTCGCATGCGGGAGTGGTGACACAAAACCCGGTGAAACCCCCCCCCCAGGCCTCCTCCTGCCTCCCCTTTCCCCTCGCTCTCTCTGTCAATCTCTCTTCTCCCTGCTGCTCTTTCCATTCCACTCAAATGTAAGATCTGTTCCGTATCAGTGCCACTGGGCCTGCGGTTGAATATCAGACCCATTCAAATCGGGGGGTAAATAGCTAGTGGGTGACATAACCTTTCTTGTAGAGCCCGCCTGCACCGTATACAAATAATTGAAGCCCTTGACCCTGTCTCGCCGCATACAGCTGTAAGTACAAACCTGACATTTTGATACCGCTCCTGGGCCCTTTTCCCCCATTTGTTATTTTTCTATTTCAATAATCCATGACGGGCAGTGGGAAAAGAGAAGGAAGACGGAGGGGAAAAGCGTGAATGATTAAGACTGTCAAGCTCAAATAATGTCTTTCGAAAGCAGCCCATAAATCTGTTTTTTTTTTTTTTTTTGTATTTTTGTGGCATTTCAGAACCTGATACATGATGCGGATGTGGTTAGCTCCCGTCAAATGTCTCACATTTTTATTTACGATTATTTATCACCAATTACTTATCTGCTTTGTACCGCCCTTTTTTTGTGGCCTGCAAAATAAATAAATAAATGAAATATCTTCCTGATATAGCCACAGGCTGCATTTTGAGAGTTTATAACAATGTGGTGATAGCACACTGTGATAGGTGATTTGGAACATTAGGAGATTGAAAAGTCAATGCATCCTATTTCTAGAATGTGCTGCGGTGAGCACATACTAACAGAGGGAGTCATTTGAGACTGACAGCTATCGATGGTGCTTGCTCGTCTAAGGAGCTGCAGAGCACCGTTAACACGTCCTGAGGAAGGATGCACTTGTTTCTTCTCCATTGACTGGTTTCGGTTCAGTCGATGGTTATCACTTACTATATTCACCCATTATAATATCAGGCCTAACCGGCTTTCTCTCCTCTTCCTATTTGCCGCCCCTTCGTCTTCAACGTTCGTGTTTTAATCATTGCCCCATGTTGGCTCACTGTCGCATCCTGGAATTTATACCCCATCAGCTGCATTTGCATACTGCCTAATATGGACATTTCCAATTGAGGGTGTCACTGATAGCCCACATGTTTCATGGCTATTATACTGCACAATACACAGATAAGAGCAATGAAGTTAATTCCTGACCTTAAGCCTCACTCGCTACGACTCCAAATCATTTGGAATTTAATTCTGATCTGCATTATAGCCCTGATGCGGTTGCTGTTAATCACTTATATATCTATGCATGATGATCTTCATAATGAAGACCGTTTTCCCACAAATGTATATTATTTCGAAAATATAGACGTTGTTTCTCTGCTTCAAATCTTCTCCGTTTGCATCATAACTTTTCAGAGAACTGAATCAGTGCTGGATTTCGTGGTTTGCAGATTGTTAGCATATTTCATGACTACCCCAGGCCATAACATCCTTCGTTTTTTTCTCCTCCCTCGCTTCCTCTCCATCTTTAATTCTGCCCTGTTGTGATAAACAGCTGCCATCAGTGTGAAATATTAATGGCATGGGGCGATTTGGGGTGTTGAGGAGCGTCGTTCATTTGCCTTTTAATCTACTGGCAGAAAAATGAAAACGGCTCACTCGCCCACTCTCTTAGCGTCAAAGACCTCCCAAAGTCATTCACTTTCTCATTGACAGCTGTACTATAGGGCATCTTAGAAAAGATGGACCTGCATGTTGATTCTGATTAGCCAGGCTAAGAGTTAAACACATCTCAAAAGCAGACACAAACATGACTCCAGATGTTCTGAAATATCACAAACTCATATTTAACATTACTCAGGTATCCTTCAGAAAACAAAATGGATGCCATTCGAGACCTATGAGTGTTCGTTCGTCTAAAGTTTTGGGCTATTTTGATTGGCAGTAATAAATGTAGCTTGTACAGTTGGAATGTTCTCCTCGTGCTAATTATCTACTGCTTCTTTGTGCTCTTTGTCTCGACTGAGTCGTTGAGTTGAGAGAGAATACATATGCTGCTGCTGAAAGAGGAAGATCCATGATTAATGCCATTGCATTTATAATTCTGCTTAATAACATTACTATAATTATTACATTAATCATCACAGACCATTGACAGCATTAATGTTTCTCCAAATGTG
This sequence comes from Ictalurus furcatus, assembly GCF_023375685.1. Taxonomy (NCBI): domain Eukaryota; kingdom Metazoa; phylum Chordata; class Actinopteri; order Siluriformes; family Ictaluridae; genus Ictalurus; species Ictalurus furcatus. The sequence continues at coordinate 11,382,989 of NC_071281.1, forward strand.
ATCATGCTCAAGCAGATATTAAAGTGCAACGATATTTTATTCAAAGCCACCGATAAAGATGTCTCTCTGTAGATACCTGTCCAGGAGGGGAAAAAGAAAGATTTATAACACTGTTTAAACCCAAAGAAAATAGTTAAGACTCCCTCTGCCTTTCTGTCTAGATCATAATAAGGGTATCTAATTAATATTTATGGTATAATTGCCTTTTTCCTTTTTTTTCCTGGAAAAGGAATAACAAGGCCAAAATACTGTTGTTGGTAATTAAGACAAATGCATTAATTATTAAAGATGCAAACATGTCAAGCAAGCATAACTAATTATTTGAGCGTGTTAACAGTTGTTTAATGTTAGCAGCCGATGAATTATTTAGTGTGTGCATGCCATATTTGTACTGTTTGAAACAAGAAATGATATGAGGGCAAGGAAAGTTACGATCTCATTTAAAAAGAACGAAAACAAGTCAAGCAACTTCTGCACATGGACGTCACCTATAAATACATATCCCTTTTTAAGCGTTAATAAATGTGTGTATTTGTGTACCATTTTCGGTGGTAGCGCATGTGATGCCGTTGCTTTGTTGTGGGGCTGCGGGAGAGCTGTGAGATGGCAGGGGTAAACAAAAGTGACAGCAAACAATTTATTTTGTTACGTCTTAATTGTCACCTGATGCGTTCACAATCTGGAGCCCTGTCGAAAAAGTGGATCAGCTTTCCAACATGTGTGAGAGGGAGACTGGAGGGTTGCGGGCATGGAGATTGAATATATTACGCTTTAGTTTCCAGCCTTTTGGACATCAAATGAAATGTGTGCGGATTTCAAAAAAGTCAAAACTGTGTGCATAACATTTAAACTGCTCTGGGGTTTAGACTGAATTTGCTTGCTTGAATATTTATATGATATTAGATAGGTGTTTTTCTTAGATAGGTCTCCTCGATTGACAAGAAACAGAAGAGACAAGAAACTTCTTTGTCCATTCTTGAATCACAGGACCTCAAAGGTTTTATTTTCAAGTATCAAGTACAGCTTAATATATTTTTTTTAATTGTCTGCTACATTACCACTGTATATTTATTCAGATGGTTATAATCAACCCAACCTACCTCTATGACAGTATCCAGTACAAATATGTAGCTAGGCAGTTGAGGGTTAAGAGTTTTGCTAGTAGTCATAGGATTTCAGCTCACAACCTTCTGGTGACCAGCACAAAACCTTAACAGTTAAGATACAACTTCCCCAAGAAATGCTCTTACTATGCGTTATACTTGTCAAGAAATTTAGAATTGTGTCAACATGATCTCACGAGAAACTCAAGCAAATGAAGGTGGTGATTTCCTTTGGTTAGATCTCATATGGTTGAAATCCAAAGAAAAAGTAACCTCTAATCCAACTGCTAAGCTTCATCTTAACCATTTGATACATTTTCAAACGAATTAAAGTGTAAGGCCATGATTATTAATTATCGTCCAGTCTTATTCTGTGCCCTCAAAAACCTTATAGAGGTTAAGATATACTGTATGAGAATGCATTGATATGATTGTTCAATTAGGAAATGCTCGCTTTAATTGTTTGAAAGGCTGTACATGACTTGAACATTCAGCAGACATCAGCTTTCTATGGGTTTAAGATGTAGAAAAACAAATATTCCCATCAAAATATATCCCTGCAACAAAATATTTAAACCACTCCATCTTCTAAGAGTAATACAAATAAAATGGAGGTGCAACAATACCATTTGTTCTCCTAAACACTCTCATTGGATTGGGGAAATGCCTATTAGCTCATAGCCTTATCTAAAATGGTTATGGAGACAGCCACAACACAAATGGAACACGTCGGACACAATGGCTTAAGCTCTCAAATCCATCTCTATAAAGTGTAATCTTAGAAGATTAGGGGAAATTGGAAGAGAATGTGATGCAAGTTTCTGCAACACAGTCCATATACAGCTTTGAGTACATTTGCAGGCTGGAATCAATGTTCCCAATGACCCATTGATTAGGCAGCAAAAAGTGATCTCACTGTGTCTGTACTCCACAATCCCCGATCCTGTCTCTCTCAGTCCAATGGCCTATAGGTTAATGATCTTATACACCAACACCTTGACAATTCGCACCAGTTTTGGAAAGTGCCACAAACACCTTCAATAATCAAGTGTAGTTCAAAGAGGGAATAAAACTTTAGAAATCTCAGAACTTGGATTACATTTCTGGACAATGTCTGATTTGTGTTGATACAATTTGAAGATCCAAGATTGAAGTGTAGGAGTTATGGCAAGGATAGAGGAGATGGGGAGGTATTATAGATAAAGGCCACAGGAAATGTGTGTCATTAGTAATATAATGTTCTATCTGGGTGATGAGATGTTTTGAGATATGGGGACATGGGACAAGTTTTGACATTCCAGCTAGAAATAACTCTAAAATTAAAGTGTACGTAGTTAACTCATTTTCAACAAAATGAAGACAGAATCTCATAGTACTGAGATCATGAATACTAGAATCACTTTTCCAAAAGGCTCAACATCGGTTTTGTTGTATAGATAATGTTTCTCAGTTTTCTAAACAGCTTCTAGTTGAAAACTTCTCTACTGTGGGGTTCTGCAGAGAACCCTTAAGCATTCCCCTAAATGGACAACCCTTTTAGTATTCCAGATTTAACCTTTAAGTATTTTTTTTTTTTAGATGTGTAGTGTACCTAACAGTGTAGAAACACAAGATGCATCCTTTGCTGCAGCTGCATGAATTATGCTGATTTTTTTTTCCCTGCCTACTTTGGTATTCACTTTATCTTTTTGATGTTGAAGATATATTAACAACAAGGCAGGAGTTTCAGGAAAGGTCTTACTTCCAAACTTCAGTTGTACTATTGCAAACCACCAGGAAAATGTTGGATGAAACTGATGAACTTTTAAATGACAAATACACTTCAACACATCTCTGCACTATACACTATCTGAAACACCCAAACAACCTTTTCCCTTAAACTTCAGTATCTAGGGAGCAGCTTATGACTGATCTCTAGACAGCCTGCAGGTTGTGTATGTACAGTATAGGAAAGTGTGTAGGTGTGAGAGTTAACTCCCCCTCCTAGCTCTGTCTCTCTGGGTATGATTTATGGGCTGATCCTGGCCTGGAGGGAGTTGACAGTTGCTTTCATTTTCTTATATATATTTTTCCCCTTCTTGCCAAGGTCATGGGGGAGTAGGGCCTCTCCAAGCACCCCACACCAACACCACCTTCCCCAACCAACCACCACCACAACACTCATCTCACCACCCCCAAACCCCACCCACCTTGGTTCCTCTCTGCTTCCCCCTCTCGTACTCTTTTGAAGGTCCCATGAATCATCCCGTCTTCCCATCGAACCTCCTGACACCTCCTTCCCAACCCTGACTTCCGCCATCCTTCTTCATTCCTGCTAACAATTTGGTAATGAAATATTGATTTTTAGTTAGATTCAAATAGATGTTATTAAGTTTGCATTGATAAATCGCACCCCATTCCAACATTGTAAATGCCACAGCCAAAAGAGGAGGACATGGGACTGGACACACCTGGGGACTTGCTGACTGGGATGGCTAAATCGGGTGCGGAAACTCATTCTCACACATGCTTTTGGATGTTTCTTAAATGGCAACCATTTGTGCTGATTCTGATAAGGGTGGTCAGATTTGGAGCTAGGAAACAGTGTTAGTAAAGATGGAAGCATCCATCATATCTGATATCATTCCATATGTCCACATAACAATCACTATCACAGGCTAAAATGCATGCTATATACAGCTATACACCAAACATAATTCTGCATGGTTGATTTTCTTTTAGGTCAACACCAGAGGTAGGAAGTCACAAAGTACACCTACTTCCTTACTGTACTTAAGCACAATTTTCAAGGTTCACCTTTTCTAAAATCAACATTTTTAGTTTAGAATAAGTTAACTAATACCTATTGCTACTTATCAGTTGCCTATTAGCATGCTAGTTGCAGCAATCGACAGAGCTGTTGTCATTCTAACTAACCTTTGCGAGTTTTTGGATAGCTTGTAGCTGTAACTAGTTAGCTTTGGTTAATGTTTGCCTAGGTTTTTTGATTCCTTGGTGACAGGCAACTAATTTAGCACCAGTTACAAAACTCATTGTGTGAATTTGAGGTCCAGATGTTACCTGCATTTTTGACTCTTTCTTGTACCTTTACTATTATACTTGAAATACATTTAGAAGTTTAAATTATGCACATTAACTAGTATATAAAATGGGAAACTTTCCAGGAATTTGCATACTTCTGTCACATCAGGATAACATAAAAAAAAGATTTTCAGTTTGTACTAAGAAACAGGGCACTCTGGCGATCCATCAATCAACAGTCCTTAGAAATAAGAATTTGGTTCAGTGACTTTGTTTGCAGTATCTAATATCTAGTTATTCTGTTTTGCTATTTCTCAGGAGGACAGGTAGACTTTTTTTTTTTTTGAGGTTTGGAGTTTCAGGCCACATTCAGGGAAATCCACAGCAGACAGAGTTTCCTTTACATACCATGCTGTTTATTTTAGTTTCTGCCAATCGTTTAAATGTAGCTGACAAGAGAGGCATGTTAAGAAAGTGACATTTCCTCACTGCGGCCCACTCATAGGCAGCTCCCGTTTTTACTGTTTTAACATGGTAATTGCTCTGTGTATTTACTCTCCCCGGGTTTTAAACACATGCCTTCATGCCAGTGCTCCCTCTCCACTCCACATCTCTCTCTCTTTCTATCTCAGTGTCTCTCTCTTTCCTCCCCTTCTGCTGTGCCTCTCTAAACTCCACTAGCCAGGCAGCAGCAGATCCCTCTAGCTAAGTGAACATGATGGCTGCCATGAAAAAAAGACAATATGAACGTGGTATTAAAAAGGCAGATCCGACAAGATGGACATGCTGAGCTGGGGGGCTACGCCAGGGACCCCAGGGTGCATATGAGGTGTCCTTTCCGGGGAAGGGTATTTACATTTTTCTCCAGCGTCCCAGTGACAGGGACACAATTTCCTGTCCCGTCTGGCGCAGTTTGACATGAGCCTGGACTGAAATGTAATCTTGGTTCTTCCCAAGAGTATTACAGAAACCTTGGACTTTGGTTCAGTAATCTTCTTTTTTCTTATCACACACTCCCATTTTTGCCTGAAAAGAATGACCAGCTAAGGATTTGTTGTTTAACACCAATGGTCCATCATCAGGCGTCCACTGATTAGGAAATACTCTTTGAAAAAGGGGAAAAAATGAGGTTGAGAAATTTAGTGGAGCAATATGTTCATGGGGCCAAGATTATAAGAATGTATGTTGGTGTGTATTAGGGGTCAGAGATTTCTCAGGAGACTACAGCTTGGTAGAGGACATGAGTTGTTCTGTCACAGTGATTAATGTGTGGACGCCACGGACCCATTCACCCTACAGACAGGCTTCACACACTCCCACGCTGGCATACATGTACTTGACATGTTCATGACCATGCATGCCACAAGTCAACAAGTAGGACCTGAACACGACGTTCAATATCAATGTGCTTAAATAAGCATTTTTGCCAGTGAAATGATGTCAACCACCAGCTGCTCAAATGTAGATTGCTCAGTCGATATTCTGACAGTAGCTTTCAAAAGACTTTACCAATCAGCTTCATGATTCTGTAATGACCAGAGAAAAAGCAGGAAATGACTTAAGAGTGAATTTAGGCGAAGTTACAGGTTACAGGTGACCAAGAAGTTTCAGGGTTCAAAACAAGAGTATAAACATGGTCATAAAATGTACAGGGTATACAGTATATAGACTATGCAGTGCTGCAGTAAGTATGAAAATCAGCACTATAGATGAATATTTGGTACCGACTTTATAATAAAAGATAAGCGTTTAAAGAGAATCTGATGAGAACTGTGTTTATATACACGCATATAGAAGGAACATATCCTGGTTATCGGGTTTTCACTGCATAAACGTTAGATTTCAGGTCATACACATACAGCAGTGGTAAGATACACACATTGTCTATGTAAGAAAATTGATTCTATATGAAACAATTGCACTGTGTGCAAAAATGAATTTCCACACACTCTCAGGAAAAACAAAGGATACAAAAGTGTACTTATTCTTGTCACTGGAGTGTACCACAAATCATTTTACACTATATCCACATTTCCAGGCGAAAGTATGAAAAGTAGAATGGATGTACCCTTGTGTGTGGCAGGCCAGGAAAACTCTTCACATGGTGAAATTTTGGTATCTTTTATTCTATAACATTCTGGAAAGAATAGTTTTTTTGGTTGTTTCTCAGAATTCAGTAGCACTGACATCCAGACTGCAATTAATTAATCTTTGCTGAGTTTTATGTTTAAAATCTTATGCAGTTTAAATAGTATCTTTAATAAAGGGCATGACCTGACCTGAGTGGCTGACGTGAGTGTGTAGAGTATCACCAAGCATGGTCATTATATAATGAGTGCAAGGTGCCATGACTCACAAGCAACGTGTAGAGTAAAAAAAGCACCTTTGTCTCAGTGTTCAGTGCTCGCAGAACTGAATTGCTCTCATATGTGACAGCTTCTCTGCATGCTTTGCTTCACCGTTCCATGTCTACAAATGAATATCTTGGTGTACGAGCTATTCACGGCACCTTTTGCCAGTTTTTATTACCATGCTCGCTGCGCACTCAGGTCAGCATTCCACACACTCTCTATTAAAGGTACTGTGGTGTATCTTACCATACCTTAAGATGTTTTATCAGGTTACTAGTATTGTAGGAAGATGCTGCTATATCATGCCTCTGCCACCAATATTCGTGAAATATGTCCAGGTTGTTGTCGTTTCGTGCCTCTTGCTCAATACCATGACAACATACACTATGCTTATATCCTATAGTGTCATGTGGTATTGGATGATGGTATCTGAGCTTTTTTTTTTCACCCTAATTTAAAACATTCAACCTTGATCTCTGTCCTGTTCTGGTTCTGCAACCTCATTCTCCAGGCAAGTCAAGTTCAAATCATGATACAGCCAGGCCACTGGAACAAGACCTTGTCTCATGCTGCATGTAGATAACCCATGTTATTAGCTTCCTGATGGTCAATCAATAAAGCACTTCCATGGCTGTGGCGATGAACTAAGTCTGGAAGACAGATAAGTATCTCTCTTGTCCTGTCGCTGTAATTGGTAGCCTCTCAATCCACGCTTGTTTGACAAGAGCTTTGCATATTGAAGAACAGCAAGTATAGTGCAGCACTGTATCTGCATGCATTAATGCAGACCACAAAGAAATCTTATTTTAGGTGTTTATTCCAAACACAGACTGAAAGACTGCCACGAATGGGATGTGTTAAAATGTTTACGTACTGTTTAAAGCTCCCATCAGAAATAGCCAAAATGTGGTGTGACCCATTTAGCAGTAGTTTACCTAAATCCAGCGTTTCAAACAGCGGTTGTCTGGTTGCCATTTGTCATCAGTTTGCATACAAACAGCTTTAAATAATGTTTAAACTTTCAATTAAGCTTAAATTTAAGGATGATTTAACAGTTGTATAAATACAAACAATGGAACAAGCCCTTTCTAAGAAGCAGATGAACGTTAATAAGGTAATCGTAGGGTTGTCTTGGTTTTTTTTTAATCGACCAATCATGAGTAAGTGAGTGCAAAAACCCACAAATTGAACCAATTCCTTGCACATGTGTGAACAATAAGGCAAATAAAACTTGACTCAGCTATCCAAGGGTTGCTCATAATCAACATGGAACCTGTTAATTGTGTATTTTGAAACGCTAGAATACTCTTTAATTACAGGTATTAGCTAATACTAAATAAACACTAACTTGTTTTAAATGAAGTTACATCACATAAACTAGGTAAATCACCAGGCATTTTAACACACAAGACATGCAACCATTCTAATATAGCACATTCAGTTAGAGCCACAGAACATCTACCAAGCTGCTATTATATCTAATCAAATAACACTATCAACAAAGCTAGAACACAATAACTAGACTTTATACTTGCTTACATGCTTAAGTGGTTTTCCCAAAGCACAGTGTTAACAAAATTCTAAACCTTGTCTGAATTCGTCCAATTTTGAGTGTCAGCAGTTTTGTTCACAGAACCAACACATCGGCTTTCCTGTATACACCTGATATGTAGTACAGAGCAAAAGTACCACAAGATAATTTTTTCGTGGCTTTATCACTACTGCCAACTTCACTGCTAAAAAAATTATGTTTGCTCAGATGAGCTACCAGTCACCAAAATACAGACTGAGCTTGTCGAATTGGTAGACCATGTTTACCAGATAGTAAGTTATTTTCCATTGCAAAAATGTTTAATGACCATTAAACAAGAGACAGAGTTCTTAGTAGTTATTAAAGAAATGTTATTTTCATTGTTAACACTGTATTTTCATGGTTTCAATTCACATATTTAATACCTGTGATATATATCACATCATGGCAGCTTTAACCTACTTTATATTGTCAACATTCTGATTGTTTGTGAGATGGTGATAGTGTGTTTTAGTGTTGTCTGAAACACATTATTGCTGTGCCATGCAGTTTTCCATATAGAACTAGCTATGTATTGCATCGATCCTGAGTGTGAGCTATTGTGTGAGTGGAGTTTCATGTGTTCTGCCTTCTCTCCAGTTTCCCCCTGCTTCCGAAAACATGCTGGTAGGAAGATTTGCTATGCCTCTAGGTGGGAATAAGCATGTGAACATGTGGGCATGCTGCTCTGTGATGGACTGGCGTGCCATCCTATTTCCGCCTTGCAGTCAATGTTCCTTGAGCCACATGACCCTGACCAGTATAAAACAGCTTCTGAAGAATGAATGAATGAATTAATACTCTATGTAGGCAAAAGTTTGGGGTTCTGACCATCATATCAAATGGTGCTTGTTGGTTATCCCATTCCAGAATTAAACCCATTTTGCTGTTGTAATAACCTCCATTCTTCTGGGAAGGCTTTTCACAAGATTTTGGAACAAGTCGGTGTGGATTTGCTCGTTCAGCCACAAAGGTAAGGTCGGGTACTGATGTCAGATGAGGAGGCCTGGGGTGAAGTAGGTGTTCCAGCTCACCCAAAAGGTGTTCAGTAGCATTGGGGTTAAGGCTTTGTACTGGCTGCTCAAGTCCTTCCAGTCCAACCATGGCAAACCATATCTTCATGGATCTAACTTTGTGCCTAAGGGCATTGTAATGTTGGAGCAGGTTTGCGGTCTTAATTCCAGTGAAGAGAAGTTGTACATATGCTATATGTATAAATGCTACAGCATATAGCATGCAAAGACAATCTATACAATTGTGTGTTTGCAAATATTTGGCAACTCACATGAAGGCTCACATACTGATACTGTGCGATGGTCAGATGTCCATAAACTTTTGGCCGTATAGTGTATCTTGTATACAGTGATTGAGAAGAGTGAGTGTGTGCATATGATTATAGACAGCGCTAGTTAAAAGTTAAAAGTTGTGACGGTGTCAAAACTGCTATGTATAACTACTACTACTAAGTCTATTTAATACTGCAAAACTTTTCTAGAGTTTCCCAGCTGCACCAATTGAATGATTTCCATCCGGTGGCTTTACACTTCCGGTGTGATCATTCATTTTATTATTTCATTTTATTCTGCCCACCAGATCAGAAAATGTCCCTTTGGGACCAGTGAAATAAAAGAGAGGTAAAAGGAGGGATTTATGACAAACATCACCCATATTTCTGACAGGGAAGACACTTCTGTAGTTTTTCATTAGAACTACGTGTCTAGATAGTAACTTTCATAAATTTTACACAAAAATCTCTCATGCTCCTACTGCACACAAGTCAAGGAGCTGCAACAAGCCATCTTTGTATTGTCCTTTATTGTTATGCCATCCTTATATATACACTGATAACTAATAACTGTGGTGCAAAATATAAGACAATACACATAATTATCAAAAGTGCGAGCATTAAAGTAATTTGTTGATAATTAATGTTGTACTTAAAAAAATCATGTATAGGCTTAGACACACACACACACACACACACACACACACACACACACACACACACACACACATCATCCAGTTGCCTGGGGAAAAAGGCTGCATGGATAAAATATGAAGCACTCTGTATTAGCTGCAGATCCAGATGCGTGCTAAATGGAGATGTTTATGGGCAGCAGATTGGAGCACTGAGGCGGGGAAGAGAGTCCCAGTCGCCTAGTTCTCGGTGGAGCGATACTCGGTGCACATTCCCCCATGGTGCTGGATGGATTTGGAGCGCTGATGAGGACGATGATGGCATTGCCATGTGGAGCATCATCCCATCTGTCTGTCCTCTTTTTCTGTTCACTCTTCCACTCTCATGTCATTCTTCTTTCTTACTTTTGTATATACTGTATGTATGTTAGGAAGAGATGATTGAGTTCTCGAAGGAAGGGGCCGGGAATTGTGTTTGCTTTAGTCTGCTTTAGGATTGGCAGTGGTAGAGACATTGGGTCTGTTGGGAATAGGAGAAGGAGAGAGTTGACAGTGGCAGAACATGTTCTGGGCTACGTCTTAAATCAGGCACTGAGGGAGTGCCATGAGGCGGCAGGCTGTCAGAGCTGGATCAGCAGGCCAAGCAAACTCAGATCGCCACTGACCGTATAGCCAGAGGTCCTGCGATGGTTGAACATAGGAGGAATACAAGCGCACAGTAAACAGAGACTATGCATGCAGGACCACAGAACGTAAACTCTAACAATCAAAGATATGTTGTAGTGTTGCTTTTTGTCCTTGCCTTAAAGAGAAGTTACACATATTTCACAAGAGAATAAATCACATGATTTTTTTTCACACATTTTACCATGCAGACTACTTACATGTAGTGCCCGTGTCACGAGATTTTTATCTGCATGATTCCCTGATTTTCACTAGTGATTTTTACATATTATTTAGTTGTATTCATGTTAAGTTTTATACATAATTTGTTTATTTTCTTATGTGATTTTTACACGATTCAGTTATTTTCACGTTATCTTTTCATATGATTCATTTACTTTCACTTGTCATTTTTATATGATTGATTCATTTACATTCACACTCATTTTTTTTTGCAAATGATACATTCATTTTCTCATTTGTTAGAACATTTATTAATATTTATACATTTTTAAATCTATGTTAGATTGTTTATAAATAAGTAATTTATTTTCATGTGATTTATTCACATGATTTCTTCATTTTCATATTTGATCATTTACAAGTGGGCAATACATTTTCAAATGTGATTTTTCAAATGATTCATTTCTTTTCACATTTTTTATTGACTATAATTCATTTGTTTTCACATTTATTTTATAAAGGATTTGTTTTGTATGTGATTTTTACATGATTAGTTTATTTTCACATGTTAACTGTCATGGTCGTGCCAATGGGCGCAGAACTACACTACCCATCAGCCCCAGCACATCACATGTCTCACTAATCACTCTGACCTGTGTCTTATTATGCCTTGTTATTACCACTATTTAAGTTCCAGTCGTTCAGCGTCGCACTATCAAGCATTTGTTGTAGTTGTTGTGTGTTCTACAGTATCACTTATAGTCTGTATGGTTTTTACCTTGTATCCATGTCTATTGTTCTTGTTTTTACAGTTTTAGTTGTTTTGTTTGTATTTCACAAATTATCTGCACAATCCGTGACACAGATTTTTCACTATTCACATTTTTGTATGTATTTTACCCACGTTATTTACAGTACATGATTAATGTATTTCCACATGTGATTTTTATTTTTATTTTTTCAATATTGTTCAGTTATTTTCATATACGTGTTTTATGTTCCATGTAAAAAAAAAAAAAAAAAAAAAAGTGACATTAAAAAAGAATTTGCGAAAATAATTGTGCTATGTGCAATTTCAGGGCAAAACATGCACTTTCACATGTTTTCCAAACACATATTAATCCCATAATCATTAATAATCACACATTATTACAATTCAAATCCATAAGGCCCATTTATAGACACAGTGCCTTTGGGTAAATGCATACACATTTGCATTAAATCCTTATCAAAATTATCTCTGAATGTAATCTGCATTACATTATATCTTTTTCTGTCTCAGCTAGGACAATTCCCTTAAACAACTATATGCTTGTCTAAAGCACTCTGATCTGAGATGGAGCTTATCTACAGTTACAGGTAGATAAGAGTTATGTCCAACTTTCCCAACAGTAAGTTACCACGTTTTTGTGCAGTCAGAATAAATGAGGTTCTCTCCAGAGTGTAGTGCTATCTTGGGGGGAAGCTTTTCTGTTAAATCATGTATTAACACGCAGCAGACGTATCCTTCATCGTACTGGAAGGAAACAGCAGCAAGGCCTTTGCAAAAAAAAAAAAAGAAAAAAGAACGAAAAATGAGCAATTACAGCTATTAAGAAAGCAAAGCATGCCAATAAGCCATTATTCAACTTCCACTTCCACATTTTTCAAAGGCATAAATCTTAAGCTCAAATGAAAAACATCTTGTTTTCGCTCTGCGCCAAAGATTTTTGAGAGACAACTCCTTAATCAAAATACGGCTCCATCATTTTTTTTTGTCTTTTCCCCTCCTCTGCTGGGGATTTCTTAATGATAGTGCTGTTGGTCTTCATCAGGGTTGCTTACAAGGATGTGCTATCCTCTCCTTCAACCTCCCCCTCCTTCGTTTGTCATCAGTGAGACATGCTTCTATGATTTCTATGGAAAATGAGGCCCATGATATTAATCTGGCATGCTTTTTCCTCAAAGACATGAGAATAAATGTGAAAAGCACAGACTATCTCTTGAACAAAAAAATATTTTCACTGTGCAATGTCCAATGACGCATCTTCTTAAACAATGTGATATAATTTGCCAGCTCAGTACAACTGAATTTCCATAAATTCTGCATACTGTATGTGTGTGTGTATTGAATATTTGGAAAACACCATTCCAAGACTTTTGTGTACTTAGTGTTAACATGTGCAAAGATAAATTCTCATGTCTCAACATTTGACCAATTCCACAAATGAAATCTTTCTATTACATTTACTACTAAAGTAATTTCTTCTTGAGTAATATGTTCCTAGTTCTAAATCGCCAATCTCTTATTATTAGAATTTACCACACTGTTTCTTTTTCAGTTATTAATACCTTCCACTGGGTTCCCAAAGTGAACACTAGTGTTACTGTGTATCCTGAGTATTAATATCACTCATCACAGCACTCTGTATGGCTCCAGGGCCTCAATCACTTTTTATTTATTTAATTTTTAAATTTTTTTTGCAATTTGCTCTATCCGAGTATTTAGTTATAGGTTACGTTGTGAATATGTGACCCTTGAGCCGTCACTATGTAACAGGATAGTTGTAATCATATGCTTGATCTGTAAGACAGAAAGGTTACTTCTCCTTGTGCATTTTTCAGAGCAAAGCAAAGTATTATTCATGACTGTTGGAAGTCTGGCACCTTTGATTTACATGAACAGCACACAGGGCTGAACTGTATGTAGTACTACAAATGAATGGAAATGCAAATCATAGTGTGGTAGAATCATGAGGATAATAATAATGATTATGTAATCAGCTCTGTTTCACAGAGCTGATTTCACTTCTGTTTCTGTTTCACAGAGCTTCATTTAAAATTGCTATCATTTAAATAGTGTAAAATATTTTACTTTGTGTAAGGCAGTTGCTAACTGCTGTGTGTTGATAATCAAAGCAATTTATCAGCATTAATTTATGTGCCAGAAAAGAACCAGAAGATATTTTGATATTATTCCGATGCTATTATTTGATCTTATATCATTTATTGACATTACCTTGGTAACACATTACATGAATAGTACTTTTCCCACATTGAGTCAAGGAGAAAAATGTTGTTTTATTTTATTGTTGTTGTTTTTAAACCCATTTTCTCCCAATTTAGACATTTGCTAATTCCCATTCACTAGCTATCTCTCCCCATCCCACAACATCTGTCCTCCCAGACACAAGAAGCCAGCCAATATATCTTTTTTAAAAACTGCTGCTCATGCCCACTACCCTCTTCCACAAACTGTACATAAGTTCACAGACGTTCATGATTGGTTAATGTTGCTCTGGTTGACAGGGGAGATACTAACACCATCTCTCCCACCCAGAGAGCACAACCAGGTCTTAGACTCAAAGAAAGCTGTGGCATCATGGCAATTCAAAAGAAACAATCTCCTGATGAAAGTGTGAATGGTTTTCTGTTGCGCCACTTGGTTGCAAATGCTTTGTTTTGGAGGTTTTGGTTTCAGATGTTATCAGTTTAATCTCATATGTCTGATCAGCTTATGTTGAAGCTTTTGGATTTGTTTCCTGTTTTTATGCCTCATGAAGGCATAGCCTATTAATGCACCAGTCATTTAGAAAAGCTAGAAGTGTACATGAATTAAAAGTTGAAATTTTAGCTTGTTTATACATGGACCGTGGACATCCATCCATCCATTTTCTGTATTGCTTATCCTATGCATTGTTGCAGGGAGCCTGGAGCCTATCCCAGGGAACTCAGGGCACGAGGCAGGAGACACCAATTCATCACAGGGCTCAATCGCACACACACACACACACACACACACACTACGGACAATTTGGAAATGCCTACAATGCATGTCTTTGGACTGGGGGAGGAAACCGGAGTACCTATAGGAAACCCGAAGCATGGGGAGAACATGCAAACTCCGCACACACATGGCAGAGGCTGGAATGGAACTCCTGACCCTGGAGGTGTGAGAGGCAAATGTGCCCCCCTGGACCATGGACACTGTGGACACAAATAAACCAGTATAGTATTTTTTTTTGCCATTTAGCCAAGCGAATGTGCTTTGAAGCTATTGTATTCTTATTTTAATTTTACTAAGTACCATTTCTAGGGAAACTATATAATTGATCATCTGACTCATCCTGTTCTTGTCTAATTTGTGTCTAATCATCAAATTATTTCTCAAACTCATAACCTGCCCCCATAAACAACCTGAGGGTATTCCTCTACAGTAGCAGCTACTTAGCAAACATAGATTGTTTGTTTATGTATTTTTGGTCATCCAGCTTCTCGACTCATTAATTCCCTTTCTTGTGTGGTGAAAACATTGCTGAATTTTATATGTCTACTTATTCCCTCTCCAAATTTGTTGATTGATCTTGGCTCAAACGTTCACAATCTCAATCATAAGCTTCATCATCTGTGATGCTCTAAGTGATGGCATGCCAATACTGTATCATACAGGTAACGTGCGTGTATGACTGAGCAAGTGACTACTTGGCGATATTAAGACATGTTTGTGTGTGTATTTAGGTTGTTCACAAAGCTCGTTTCTCACTTTTATTTCACTGCCTCATGGTAAATGCCAGTCTTTTCTTTCTCCCCAGCAGAAAGCCTAATGCCCTCACTGCCGCATTGCTGCAGGCTGATAACAAATGATAGTATGAATCCGAGACACAGTGATTGGAAGTCTCTGGTCTAGGGCACCAAACATGGCAGAGTATGGGGAAAATTTCCAAGAGAAATCACATACAATCTTACTTGGTATTGGTGAGAGTTGTGGTATATTTCAATCACTATTAGCTATTGGGGAAATCAGTCAAACTTTCTATTTCAAAAGGAAACATGTCAATGTATGGAAACAAATCATGCTTCTTAAGCCATTTCAGTGTTACTTTCAACTGCTTTTAAGTAATTGAGACTTTAAAACAAAGGTATATTGTTGGTCTTGAAACAAGTTGTCAATCAGTGAACTAACATATTTTGTGACCAAAGTATAGGATTTGAAGGAAAAAAGTTTTATTGCAGACTCACAGATAAACTTTGTGATGAGAAGCAGTGCACATTGGTCAATGGATAAATGCTCGCTTGCACATGTCGAGAAATAGACTGGCTGTGATGTGAATCGGTATACCACCCTGCTGTCCAGTGTCATGAATCATGGTCCATCATTTCTGCCTTTCTCTCATTTAGGGTTGCACTGAAGGGGCTTCTCTGTCATTACAGGCTAATGAGCCATGCAGGAGGATACACCTTCAGCCGCTACATGATGAGGCCTTACTGACACTTACTGACACCCTTTACCAGACATCAGGATGAGGCTGAGTGTGCACTCACACACTTGTACAGCTAGCACATGATCACATATTGAATTGCGAGATGAGCGTGAGTGTGAGCATATGTGTGTGTGCTCGTGGAGTCTCTCTTATTTTGTCCATCAATCACATCATTAGTCAAAGCATACAGAGCTGTCAGACTAAGCTGGCAGGAGGTCCGGCAGACAGGTGTTAGCGTGTTAGCATCTCACCCTCCACCCGCATCTGCATACAACCAGCTGTTCTGTAGACTACTCACCCACAGTATAGCATGGAAGAGCAGCAGAGAAAATGAACGCAAAAGAGACAAGTCGAGCATGTATAGATTGTCTACTTAACATCAACAACAATAAACTGTTATAATTAGCTGATAGGCTTGACCAAATAAAGTGTTACCACGTTACTACAGTGGCAAGAAAAAGTATGTGAACCTTTTGGAATTTCATGGTTTTCTGAATAAATTTGTCATAAAATGTGATCTGATCTTCATCTAAGTCAAGGGTACTGACAAATATAATGTGCCTAAAATAATAACACAAAATAAATTCTGATCCCTCATGTCTTTATTGAACACACTCATTCAACATTCAAAATGGCAGTGGAAAAAGTAAGTGAACCCTTAATAACTGGTTGACCCCCCCTTGGCAGCAATAGTCTCAACCAGGCACTTCCTGTAGCTGTGGACCAGACCTGCACATCGTTCAGGAGGAATTTTAGCCCATTCTTCCTGGCAGAACTGCTTTAGCGCTGTCATATTCTTTGGACGTATCATGTGTATAGCTCTCTTCAAGTCATTCCATGGCATCTCTATTGGGATGAGGTCTGGGCTCTGACTTGGCCACTCCAAAAGGTGGATTTTGTTTTTCTGAAGCCATTCTGTTGTGGACTTGCTCCGGTGCTTTGGGTTGTTGTCCTGTCGCATCACCGAACTTCTACACAGTTTCAGCTGACGTACAGACATTCTCACATTATCCTGAAGAATTGTCTGATATACTTGGGAATTCATCTTCCCCTCAATGATTGTAAGCTGGCCAGGCCCTGATGCAGCAGAGCAGACCCAAATCATGATGTTTCCTCCACCATACTTTATGGTTGGGATGATGTTTTTCCATGATGATATGCCATGCCCTTTCTACGCCAGATGTAGTGCTGTGTGGTTTTTCCAAATAGTTCAATCTTAGTTTCATCAGTCCACAAAACATTTTGCCAATACCACTGTGGAGTGTCAATGTGCTCTTTTGCAAACTTCAGGCGTGCAACAATGTTCTTTTTAGTAAGCAGTGGCTTCCTTCGTGGTGTCCTGCTGTAGGTACCTTGCTTGTTCAATGTTTTACGTATTGTAGACTCATGAACAGAGATGTTAGCTAGTTCCATTGATGCCTTCAAATCTTTGGCTGTCATTCGGGGTTGTTTCTTTACCTCATTGAGTCTTCGTTATGCTCTTGGTGTCATTTTGACTGAGCGCCCACTTCTTGGTAGAGTAGCAACATTCCCAAAGTGTCTCCATTTGTAGAATGTTTGCCAAACTGTAGACTGGTGAATTTCTAAAGTCTTTGAAATCACTTTGTAACCTTTGCCAGCTTTATGTAAATCAACAATTCTTGATCGTAGATCCTCTGAAAGCTCTTTTTGGCGAGGCATGGCTTACATAAGCGTGTGCTTCTTGTGCAGAGCAAACTCCAGAAGTTTGAGGGGTTTTTATCAGTCAAAGTAGCTGTAGTCCACACCTCCAAACTCAATTTTCTTAACGAGACTCCAATTAGCTTTTTTGAGGTCATTAACTCAAGGGTTCACATACTTTTTCCACAAGCACTATGAGGTTTTTTTGGTTGTTCTCAATAAAGACAAGAGGGATCAGAATTTTTTTGTGTTATTATTTTAGACACATTATAACTCTCAATACCCTTGACTTAGATGACGCTCAGATCACATTTTATGACCAATTTATTCAGAAAACCATGAAATTCCAAAAGGTTCACATACTTTTTCTTGCCACTGTATATAATATGGACGAATATCATATGATATTTGAAGAGCTTTTCACAATAAATTACATGTTCCATGAAATTAAGGTTTTTTTTAATAGTGTAAAAAGACAAAAAGTTTGTATTGTGTGGCATAATTTATCACATGCTTCTGCTAAAACAAACCAATAAAACACCAGCAGGAAAATTTGTGAACCATCATCTGAATGCACGTTGTCTCCATTCCTCCGTACATTTTGTGATACAAATCACAGTTTCAATGGAAATACGTCAAACATTTTTTTTTACTGAAAAAGCTTCAGGAAGTGATGACATTTTAGTAGAAAATAGCTATTTATTTAAATCAAGCTGCTGGCAGAAAAGTTCACCAATTTTACAATCTATTTTATTTTATTGTTTGCATTATGCTCATAAAGTGGATGGAAATTTAGCTTATGATTTTTCTCTAAATCCTTTACATAAAACATTCTTTATATTTCTGGCCTAAGTTTCCAGGTACAAGCTATCGCTACTTTGAAACAAAATTGTTTAATACTTATGAAAACACTTCATGTTTCAAGTTGTTTTTCGGAGATACAGAGTGTAGTACAGAGGTATATATATATATATATGTATATATATATATATATAGAGAGAGAGAGAGAGAGAGAGAGAGAGAGAGAGAGAGCAAGTGATGATATGATTTCATATAATATTATTATGCATTGATTATACAACAAATGTAAGACCATTATAGCCTATTTCTAGACGTATTTACTCATTTCAAGGGTACATTTGTCTTATTCTTTCTACAGATGTCATGTCAACGCTGGACTCTGCATCTAACTACAACTCCCAGACAACAGTGTGGCCTACAAACATGGTCGCTGAGTACTACACCACTCATCTACCACAGACATGCTCATGTTCATGGTCACCTGATTGCATACACTGATTGCATACACCTGGGCTCAATCACACACAGTATTTAAGGACTCTTAATCCACGCACTCACTGTGACGTATGTGCTCTGTGGTTTTTGTATCAGTCTACACGAAGCCATTGTTTATTGATTGGCTTTCTGGGATTCTTGTTTTGCACTTGTCTGCCTGCTGTAGTTCATGTTGTTTGTTCATAACCTGACTCTTGCCTTGATATTGACCTTGCCCTTGGATTGCGTCTCTGTTTTGTTTGTTGCTTTCAATAACACTTTGAAAATCCGCACCTGCGTCCGATCTTGTATTGTGACAGCAGATAGTAGAACTTGAATTTTTTTGTGTTTAAAAACAATTTAATGAAAAGAAATATTAGTTGAATTTTCCTATATTCAGTATATTTATACTTGCTAAGATCACTTGTTTTGCAGTGCACTGTTGAATATCATTAATGTTACCATTTTTTTGCATATATTATTTATGTCTGGTTAAAAAAAGAGACAACCAAGTGCATCGATGTTGGACTCTATGGCATTTTATGATGTGTCAACAAAATAACAATGACCTATTTGAATTTGTTTTGTTTAATTTTTAATATTAGTTTTATTTAGTGTCCACATAAATAAATTGTTTAACAAAAAATTGTTACATGTAACATATGAGTAGGTATTAAGCCAGTTAATTCTGTAAATGTGCTGGAGATAATCCCATAATACTTACAGAAAAGTGCACTAATATGTGCAGATGTATCACAACATCCATCTCAGACCACCATATTGCTTAGTCTACGTTTCTGTGATAATGTCTAAAAATTAAAGTAATTTTAAGACATGGTTGTTTGGTACCGAGAAAGAACTAAGAACTAAAGATGCTAAAATTAGCACTCAGATTGGAGTTGTAGTTACCAAGTTGTCAAAGAAATGTATATCACAAATGAGGAAGTTAGCAGCTGAGTGAGGGCACATATTTTTGCCTTTTCTGGAACAAGACTTTGAAAAGCAGAAGAAAAAAAAAAAACACAGTATCTCTGCCCCAGTCTCAGCTTAACGGTTCACTTTAATTATGTCTGTTAGAACACAGCTGTAAATCTGAGAACTCTGGCCATGACAACATCTGGCACGGCTCACCACGGAATCAACCGGCTCTCCAATCAACTGAGAGAAAGAGAGAGAGTGAGAGAGTGAGCGTGATGGAGGAGACAGAAAGCAGAGCGGAGGGGCATCAGAACACTGGCGTTGATTAGAGGAGCGGATGATTTAAGCTTGAGTGGTGACACTTCCAGTTTTCCCAGGAAATAGGTTACGAATGATTGAATAGATAATCAGGACATGGTACTATTGCTCTCAGATTTGTTTTGTTGGCAGTCTTCCTTTCCTGCTGCAATGGCTGCTCGAAGCCTGAAGGCAAACAGACACACACACTCTTTGCTTTCAGTTCAACCTTCAGCCAGTGATCTCTATTACTCATGGATGGGCTATGTAGAGGGAAGTGCGCATATTGAGAGATTGTGTCCTACACAGGCATCATGACTAGAGAGCAAGAGGTCAGACTGCTGGCACTAGCTCATTGGCACGAGGGCATTTCCAGATTATTACGCTTGGTGCAATACAGGAAGCATCTGAACACGTTCCTGGTGGTCTCCTTCTGCTTTAATTTTCACATAACTCAACCCAGTAGTGAGGAAAGAGCAAAAACAGGATATGGTCCGATTTTTATCCATTTTCCCCGTCTTGTATTCCTTGAACTTTTTTGTGCTTTCCAAAAAAGATTTATCAGACTAATAGGTTTATAAATAATGTTGAATGTTGAGAGGCTTTCAAAATAATGAGGAGGAGAGTGTGGTCCTGCCAGAGCTCCTGCACCTGGCCTTTCACGGAGAGCTCACATCGGTTAAACATTTCCTACTTTATTAAGCCGTCTTTAGGGTGTAGACACCGTGTCTCCACCATCCTGCCCTTCAGGCTCTTTCAGATTTCCTCCACTCTCGTGTGTGTGTGTGTGTGTGTGTGTGTGTGTGTGTGTGTGTGTGTGTGTGTGTGTGTGTGTGTGTGTGCCTTTTTTGCCTTTAATGTCCTATAGTCTCAGATTTTCCACTATTTGATTTCCCCCCTCCTTTAAGAATGTACTGTTAAGATATCAGTTGCTCAAAACCACTCTTACTATTAATCAAGTTAATTTTAATGGCAGCTTAAATGTTCTCTGTCATACCAAAAAAAAAAAAAAAACTACTTTCTGACTAAAAATCTGATTGCGATTTTGTGATTAATCTCACCTATTTTGTGAGAGCAGTAAACATTCTCCCTTCTTTTTAATACATTTTTACAATATTTGGAGCATAATCTACTGTTTGTGACAGCAAGCATCATTGATGAGAGATAGTTGTTGTCACATGTCTAAGGTTTTGGCTCTTCTTGGAACCTAGAAGATAACTAGCTGATAAATTTTCAAATCTGATTGGTCAGTAGGTATTGAATCATTTTCTGTAACAGCAGCTCTGACAGTAGATCCTGCTGCAAGGCATATCATGTGCTAAATAATGTGCTAGTTCTAGTGTGTGATTATTTCTGTAGTAAAGGCTAATTCACATTGAATATGGAGGATGCACCACATAAACTGATTCAAAGATGTGTGAAGTTTTCTGTGTGGAGACACTTATTTAGCATTGTTGGAAGTTCACTCCAGTGTCAGTGCTTTGTAAAAGTCACAGGTAAAACTGTAAGTTTTTTGACACAGGAAAGTCTTTTGTGTAATATCCATCCATGCATTTTCTATACTGCTTATCCTACACAGTGTCGGGGGGGGGGGGGGTGCCTAGGGAACTCGGGGCACAATGAAGGGGACAACCTGGACCCATCGCACGGCACAAGACAAGATGTGTTGTTTGGAATGACTGTTTACGTAAGTGACAACAGGAAATAACTTGTTTCATGGATGTTCCACAAAAAGAAATGTCACTATAACTAGATAAAAATTAAAACATGATGTTCTTAAAAAAAATTATAATTGTTGGCAAATTGCTGGAGTAAAAGTGAAATAAAACCCTGCAGGATATGCTGTTATTGGAAAACAATTAACTTTGGGATGATATTGACCTAACACTCTGCATATCACAGCACATCCTGTTTAATTCATTACTTATATACATTCTGCCTTCCAAGGAAGTATACCATACATCTAGAATCATCTTCTTACTTCGAAGACACTTTACAAGATTATTTTAAATGTTAAGAATGTATGTTAAGATTGAGCACTTGCCCATTTAGTTTTGTAGGCGCAGTTATCATGCAGATCTTTCAGGAGGTCTGGACCTTGATCCTTACCTTTATACTCCTCTTCAGATTACATCATAAGTCTGATCGGGAAGTATGATCTGTGCAAAAGCTTTATTCAGTGCTCAAGTAACTACTTTATGTGGATTTAGAGGAATAACTTGGGTTATTTTCCTGCTGATTTACTCAGTGACATCCCCCTGACACAGACCGATTTTGAAAGCATCTCAGCAGTTGACACTCCATGATGCCCAGTTTTTAAAACCACTTTTGGAAGCAAAACTCCCTCACATCACGTAACCCTATCATACTTCTCTCTGGGGATTAGCTGCTTTCATGACCATCAAAAGTCCAATGATATTTAGCAAACTCCAGATGCACACACTTATTTTTTGATGAGAGACGCAAGTTTTCCAAATACCTCTCTGATACTCTAACCTGCAACCAATTTGTAATTTGCCAACTGTCTTTCTTGGAGATTATTTCCTCCTCTAAATCCAACTTCCTCTCCGCCCATGGGAATGCACTACAATTGGATTTTTTTAAATAGTCTGTTTTTTTTTAACTGTTAGCTGTCTGGTGAGTGATGAAATTTGGCATGTTGGAGACGCCATGTTTGTACTACAATTAGGGCTGGGATAAAACTTTCAAACCAATAATCTTTTTTCCAGTATATCATGCTAAAAGGAAACTCTCAACCCTGAATCAATAGATTACTTATTAATACTGTTCTTTTACAAAGGCAGCACCAGTGACTGTGGTGGATAAGCACGATAAATTGTACACTGATGGATAAGGCATATTTCTTACCAGTAAAATATGGAATTTGAAAGGTTATGAGGTTATAGAAATGTACATACTCAAACCTGTTACCTGAACACATTCACACTTATAAATTATTTTCTACTTCTACAAGTCACATGTTCAACAGAAGGTTTCATCCTCAGAATTTCCTGAAGATCATGGGAAGAAGAAAAGTAAATCCTCTCATTCTTTCTTCTTTTTAATGATCTTGTGATATTGGTTGATGAGGTCATTTTGAAAGTACAGTCTTGTACAACAAAGTAGAGAATTGGATAATTTTTAAATTATGAATTTGAAAGTAGATTCCATGTTGAAAATGGTAGGGAAAAAAAACATGTATTAAATGGAGAATAACTCATTTTGCTTTCAGCAGATTTTCTGAAACAATGTTTTCTCAGAAAGGAAACACCTACAAATAATATTGTGATGTCATCATCCATACTGGCATAGTACAACAGTAAGGAATCATTACAGATGTCCGTGTCTTGATATATATATATATATATATATATATATATATATATATATATATATATATATATATATATATATATATATATAATGTATATTTAAAAATTTTAATGGATGACTTCGAGCAAAATATTCCAGAAAGTAGACAGTAAGTGTCAAGCGTAGGTGGGAACTCCTTTAATACTGTTTAAAAAGCATCTCAGGGGAAAATGCCAAAAAATTAATTTCTGGAAATTCACAACATAATTCCTAAAGTTCCATTTGTGTTATTCCAGAGTTTTAGTTACTTTATCATTATTCTAACATGTGGGGGGGATAATACAAATAAAGAATGAGTGTGTCTAAACTTTTGACTGGCAGTGTGTGTGTGTGTACTTACTGTATGTGTTATATATATATATATATATATATATATATATATATATATATATATATATATATATATATATATATATATATAAAACATACAGTAAGTACACACCCATGCACAGCTCTTTCCCATACTGGTCCTATCCACAGTATGCATTTAAAGGTTGTTCTCTCTCATCTGTCTTCATTTGAGCAGAGGGTTAAAAACCAAAACTAATGATTGCTATCAGAGAGAGGATGAGGAGAGTGTCACTGGTGAAAAGTAGTGCTGCCATACGCGTCCAAGGCTGCCATTATTCACTCACTCCAAAAGGCCTGGAGACACTTGTAAACATTATTAAAAATAATATCTTAATCCTTCCTCTCTTGGACTTGGCAGTGTCACTTAGCTTTGCTTTTCTTTAACCGTTTTTCTCTATCTATATGATCTCATTCTTACCTCTTTTTTTTTGGTGCATTTAAGTATATACACTCATGTCCTATATACATGCTGTTTAAAAATGTAAGATAAGGGTTGCGTATTTGGTAAATTGGGTCCAACGTTTCAAATATGAAATGTGCTAACATTTGGGATTAATGATATTATTTAGTAAATTACATAATGATTCGCTAATCCAACTGAAGTCATCTACTTTAGCCTTAAAGCGATAGTTTGGTTAAAAATTCTAATTACCCCCTTTCTTTAAATGATCAGCCAAGACATGTTGTGTGTTTGCTTCTTCATTTCTATACTGGAGCTATGAAGCTAATGTTATATGTGATTTGAATAATAATTTAGTTCCAATTAGATATTTTTTTCTCCTCAATTAAGACATTCTTTTAAAGTTTATTAGAAAATGTATTATTTGGTATTTTAAAGCTTGTTGCCTTTAGCGACACGTGTTTATTGCACATGAAACACTGTTATATTATTTCTAGACAAAACACTGCAGTACGCATTATATGGGTACAATGTGTTACTCCTAGGATACACTATAAATGTAACAAAATAATGCTTATCCACACGCAAGTATTGGAGACATAAAAACTTGCTGGCTTAGGAATTCCTCAAACCTGGGTCCAAGACAACTTCTCCTATTTTAGCAGGGTTGACTTTAACCATAAAAACAATATACTCTGCCTAATGAAGCTGGATAAATGTTCCCTTTATAATGTTCTTCATCAGATTAAAATGATAGATATTTTCTATTGTTTAAAATAGACAAGGTTTATTGTGAATGTAAATAGTGCAATAATGATGAAACATCGCTATTTAAGTATATAAAAATCTCAAACATTATGTAATTTTAATAATCTTAATTATTAAGAGCTTACTCATTTCTATCATGACACAACTCAAAGAAAGTGAATCATCTGACGAAATGAGTGACAGTAACCAACACTTCAGTAGCTGTATTAATGTTAGATTTCGAATAACCTATGGTCTAAGGATATGTTTTAGAAATTGTACATTTAGTTACTTTTTAATCTTCTGTAACCGAACATACCTCTTTTTTTTCATTCACCTTTTCTGAAAACACTGCTCCACACTTCATTCTTTTCTCCCTCGACTTTATTACTATAAACATCATGTGAATATTACGGCAATAAATTAGTATACATGACAGTCACAGAATTGGCAGACACATCTGTGTATCTGTGTACCAAAGTGGGCAGTGGTAGCTCAGGCGTTGGTCTACTGCTCAGATGGTCGTGAGTTCAAACCCCAGCACCACCAAGCAGCCACTGTTGGGCCCCTGAGCAACCCATTAACCCTCAATGGCTCAGATGTATGAAAGAGATAAATGTAAGTCGCTCTGGATAAGGGCGTCTGCCAAATGCTATAAATGTAATCTAATGTAATGTAATGTGTATGTTAGCACATAAAAGAACACTTTTATTCATGTCCTGTGATCTGAATGTTTTAGGTTTTTATTCATGTTTTTATCCAAGTCTTCAGTCACAGATAGCCGTTCTTTATTCATTCCCAAGGAAAACAATTGGGCACTACTGTGGCTGAATAACCCAGACTTTAAATATATCAGTAAACTGAATAACACATATAACGTTGAGGTCGTAAGTGTACATATGCCTTGCAGAATCTGCAAAATGTTAATAATAATAATAATAAAGAGGGATCTTAAAAATTGTTTTTTATTTAGTCCTGCCCTGTATGCGCTATTTCACATAACTGATGTTTATATATAGTCTACAAGACCCAATAATAAATGAATTCACACAAATTAACCAGTTCAATAGTTTACACATGCTTGATACTTAATACTGTGTGTTGTTACACAACACCCTACATTAAGAGCCAGGAGGATATAAACTTTTGAACAGGATAATTGGTGTAAAATGTTATTATTTTGTTAAAATTTCTTTTCATTTTTCATTTAGTACTGCCCTCCAGAAGCTACATAATATATTTACATATTTTGTACATATACATATGTTTCCCAGAAGACAAAATAATAACAAGTATTGACTTATGTTTCATGCTTCCATATTGTTAACTTTTTGCTAAAGTGCAAAATATTCAATTTCATGCAGTGTTTTGGGGTTTTTTTTGTTTTGTTTTTTTTTTGCTTGGCCCATTTATGAGTCCATATTTGAATGTCTTTCCACAGATGACAGACAGGCTGTCAAGAACCTGTGAAGAAACATAATCACAAGATTGACTGACATGTTCACATTTAGTACCAAGTACTACAGATTAAAATCTTGTTGTTGTTTTTTTTGTTTTTTTTTTTAAATACTATGACTTGGTATTTCAAATCACAATCTGACTTCAATTGCTAATTACCATTTAAAAAGAAATAACTGATTATGTTTATGAATGCATTTGCTATGTTTCTGTTAGTGACAGAGTACTGGCAAAGAAAACCAAGGTTTTTAAATGATACTCACAATAAAGCTTCATAAGGCTAATTGTCTGTAATTTGAAACACCGTGGTGAGATATAAGAATTAACCTCTGGCTTAATACTCAATAAGTACAGATTGAATTAGCTGTGTTTAATTAATTGCATTATTACCTCATGAGCGTGCGCGCGCACGCACGCACACACACACACACACACACACACACACACACACACACTCTCACACACACACACACACACACACACAATGCATGCCTATCCAAATAACAAAGCAAAGTAGCTTTGCCCATGTGTCCAGATAATTATATTTAGAAAAATGTCCTAAAAGGAGAAACAGAAGGAGCTGCTGAAAGATTTTGCCAAATGATATGAATGCCACCTGTCCATAAATTTAAAAATATAAACATGAGAGAAGTAGATGGTGTGAACATTTGGGGAGAATATGTGTGTGTGTGTGTGTGTGTGTGTGTGTGTGTGTGTGTGTGCCCAGTTACAGTGCTCTCCTGCTCCAAAGAAGAGCACCACTTTTTCCCTGCCGTCAATGACAAGTGGGACTGTGTGCAGGGTCAAGTCCTGCATCTTGATTACACTGTTGATACTCCCTGGGGTCCAACCCATTGATCCACACATCTAGTCTACCTTGTTTCACCATCCGTTTGTGGCACGCTACAACTGCTCATGATCGAGAAACGTGTCATCCACATAAATTATAACTAGCTATATGTTAAATAATTTTATAAATTAACTTCAGGGGCCACTGGCTGAGGGATTGTGTGTATCTGCATTGCTGTGTGAGTGTGGGTGTTTGTGTGGGTGTGCGTTCAGATGATTGTGGCCGTCTCGCCCTCTGATTATTCCAACCATGTTGTCATGTGTAATGAAGCAGAGGGTCCTATCATTAATCAAAGGAACCAATCGGATAACTAATTCAAGCAATAGAACTGAACCACGAGACCCAGTGGGATGTAGGCAAACCAGGACAGGCCTGGAAAGATGGAGAAAGAGAGAGAGAGAGAGAGAGAGAGAGAGAGAGAGAGAGAGAGAGAGAGAGAGAGAGGAGGGATCAATATCTCTCTTCAGGGCAGAGGCAGTTCAAAATCAGTTTCTAATTTGGCATATTAAAGCCATAATGGCAGTTGTGGGGCTGAGGGACAGGCGAGGTTAATTAGCCTGCTGCACTCCCAGACTGAAGTGGAGTCGCACGCGTGCTCCCGCTTTAATTAACACTGATGGTGTGTGTGTGTGTGTGTGTGTGTTTATGTGTGGGTGGGTGTGGATGGGGGGAGTGGTGTAGGGTCAAAAAAATGCTCATTTTGCTCTCCTAAACAACACACATTCTGCAGGCCTAGACAGGATGTATCCCAAAGATAAGGGGCCCTCAGAGATTGAGAGAAAGAGAGAGAGAGATCCAAGAGTATACAATGTTTATGCAGCTGCTTCCCATGACCACATTTGTCCCCAGAACAACAGTGGGGTTAGGTGGAGTGTATTTGTCCTTTATCCTGTTGAGAGCTGCTTATTAATCCCTTGTTATCATTTACACTATAATCATTCAAACTCTACATTTTCCTATAAATGGAAAAATAATCATTCATGTTTTATAAAAAGTGATTGGCTTAGTTTACTAAAAACCTTCATGCTTTAATATTACACAATGACCGTTGTATTAGTAGCCATGGAAATTAAATCAGGATTAACTTGGATTAGTGTCTGTCCCTGTGCAGTAAACCTTTTAAAGAATTGATTCTCATTTTCACCAATTTAAGCACTAAACCATTATGTCATCAGATGTGTGAATTTACTACAGATCTGCATAGATATAGTAACTGCGAAAGGTTCTTATAAATTTAACTTCTGGGTTTGAATATGCATCCAAATTTGAATGGTTGAATATCAACCCACAGCACAGAGACGTTATTATAGACACTGATTACATGCAACATGATTTGGTTTCTGTTTTGGTCTCCCTCTTCATCCTATCCTTGGTTAACTTCCATATTACCTGTCTCTTGTTTTTGTTGGTTTAGTGTATTTGGGTTCTGTGGTTTCTTGGTGCTAACCTGCTTTCATGCTATTTCCTGGTTTTGTCTATTTTGTCTTGTCTATGAATGTGTCCTGCCCACTTCACTTCATTCAATTTCATTTCATTTTTTTTTTTTTTAACAACATACACTTTCAGCACTGTTCATAATTCACTGTATATTTTAATTGGTGGAGCTGAAAATAAGTTGTTGCCGAAGTTGTTGTCAACTGACCTTCACCCCAAGTCATTGATGTCACCAGTTCCCTATGCCAAACCTGCAATCCACTGATGCCTGACTGTGGTAGATGGAGGGCTAAAATCTGTTATCTATAAATAAATAGCTTAGCAACAAATTTATTAAGGTCTTATTGATGGCATAATACTAATGATGTAGGGCAAAATGTGAATTAAAGTGCACCTATTTTGCTTTTTCAGATATTACCTCTCATGCAGTGTGTTATAGAGATGTTTGTGCATGTAAAAAGTCTGCAAAGTTTAAAAAGTGCATGAAAAATAGAGTTATTGACTCCCAAAAGAAAGAACCGAGTCTGAACACCTGAAACGAGTCATTAGTTTTTCCAGACTTACTTCCTGTACTAACCTACATAATTTGGTGTTAAAAAAAAAAACCCGCCTCTAGTCTTTATTGGATGCGAACAACTTGTACTTTGACCCGCCCTCAAACACAACAGTTGAGGTTGTGTCCTGAAAGAGTTAGGTTCATGTCTAGAACACATTGTTTTCTGCGCTGCAAAAGCAAAACCACTTTGCATGGACTCCCAAAGGATGAGGGTGTAAAGCGCCATTGGTTAGACTTCATTTTAAAATGATACCACAGCAGTTCATCTCCAACATTCATTTGTGTTCAAGTCATTTCACTAACAACTGCTTCTCAAATCTAGCCATCAACACGTTGAAAACAAGTCAACATGGGATTTGTGAAACGATTATTCATTCACAAACAGGGCCGTACGCACTTTATTTGGACCATCTTGCGCCTCTGGATCACAACCTGTAAGTATGATTACTTACTTATTTATATATTTTCTACTGAGTGTTCCAAATGCGTGGTTTTGTGTTGTATACGTGTACAGCCAGTGCATAGCTGTTAGCTTGTTAGCTGTTAGCCTTTGCTAACCAGCTAACTCACGTTATTGCCAAACCACATATAAACTTACCACTGAAGAACGTCCTGTTCTCGTCGTGCTTGCGATGGTGGTTCGGGTTAATCTCCTGATGCATCTTTATCTGACTCGGGCTCAAACTGGTAAGGAAAAACCGATATCATTATGGATATGGTAGTGGGTGTTTCCTTTCTCACACGTGCCGTAAACAGTAGACCAATCACAACTGACTGGGACATCTGACCAATCAGAGCAGAGTAAGCTCTCTGAAAGGAGGAGTTTAGAATGAATGGATCCTTGAACGAGTCGTTTGTGAACTTCGGGAAAAAAGGTAATGCTGCAATGTAAATAATGAGAAAATTAAAGTGTGTTTTGGGCTTGGATGCATGTAAACCTATTGTATGAGACCTTAAAAACAAAATTAGGCACGTTTAAAAACCATAATACATGCTCTTTAAACACACATACTATAAGGCAGATGTTTCCTCCAAATACCAAACTTGGTCAACATAAAAGTTGTTAAAAAAAAACAACAACAATAACAAAAACACCACTAAACGTATGGTTCTGTCATCTGGTCTTGAGTGTAATTTGATCTTTGATGGGACAGTGTGTGCTCTACCTACTTTTAGTTTCCCTGCCAAGTGCATTTTGGGGGAAAATGGATGATAGAGTAAATAATCCCTAAATCCTTAAACAAAAAACCTTATTTGCTGTCATTTCACCCATGACTATATTTCACATGCACCTTCTCATTCACTGCTGAAATATATTAGCCCAAATGAAGACCAAACCTATGATCTACTGAATCTACTGTCTGAGCTAGAAAGAAATCCGCCCCAGCCTCACTTCTTCATACCATTCTGTGTAGTATTCTTACAACCATTGGCAGTGCTGTTGTGCTTGATTCCACAAAAGTGTAAGACAGCAAACCACTGAGCCACCACTGCCAAACTACTACAGTCTTTTCTGGTTGAAGACAATAGAACTCCTTTAATACAGATGCAGAAGTAATCACAAAGTTAACATTAGTTTAAGATTGTGTTTCCAGCATTGGTAATTGGTACTTAATGCTGGTTAAATGTGAGCATGATCTTGCTTGGTTTTAGCTCTGTGCTTTACTTGCCTAAATTCTCCAGTCAGTTTGTCATGAAGCTTCTTTTAGTGGTACAACAGGTGCCAAAAAGTGGCACTGACGGATGCCAAAAGTGGTGCTGAGGGAAAAACAGATGCTGACAAACTGATGCTACTCCTAAAAGTTGTTGGTGTTACTATACATGAGGCACTTATGCTATATGGTCAAAAGTATGTGGACATCTGAACTTCCCCAAACTGTTACCACAAAGTTGAAAGCACAGACTTTTGTAGAAATTATTTGCTGTATATTTCCCTTCACTGGAACTAAGAGGCCCAAAACTGTTCCAGCATGACAGTGCCATGACAGTGCCCCTCCAAGGATGGTGTGGAAGAACTTGAGTGGACTTCACAGATCCCTGACCTCAACCCCACTGAACACCTTTGGGATGAATTAGAATCCTGACCTCCTCGCCCAACATCAGTACCTGACCTCACTAATGCTCACAGTGCATACATGGGTGTGAATGGACAGGTACATACAGTACATGTGGTCATATTCATTCGGCCCCATCCAAATTTGGAAAAACCACAAATATCTCTAGGCCCTTTATTACAGCATTTGGCACACACTCAAGGGCCCAACAGTGGCAGCTTGGCAGTGCTTGGATTTGAACTCTCAACCATCAGAAGTCCAACGTCTTAACCGCTGAGCTATCACTTCCCTACATACATACATACATAATGATAATGATAATGATAACGAGTCTTTATAGGTCACATATACATATGCACAGTGAAATTATTTTCTTTGCATACCCCAGCATGTCAGGAAGCTGGGGTCAGAGCACAGTTCAGCCATGATACAGCGCCCCAGGAGCAGAGAGGGTTAAGGGCCTTGCTCCAATCAGTAACCCAGAGCCTTAATCGCCAAGCCACTACTGCCATCCATCATTCATTTTCTATACTGCTTATCCTTCAGGGTCAAATGCAAACTCCGCACACACAGGGCAGCGGCAGGAATCAAACCCCAAACCCTGGCAGTGTGAGACGAATGTGCTAACCACTTAACCACTAAGCCACCATGTGCCCGATTTAACATACAAAAAAAAGTAAAACAATACACTATACTTCACAACAGATGCCATAATGGCAGGCAACTGCAGCAGCTGACTTCACTGTATAATAATAATTGTAATTCGACCTTTTCTTGTAAGGTCTTCACTTTTGCCTCTTGGGAGCATGTTCAGCAGCACTAGAAGCACTACGCTTTGGACCCATGATTACAGTCGATATTTTATTGCATTTAAAAAGTTGAGAGAAACGCAAGATACACAGCACACTGAGAGACAAAACAGATGAGTGAGCCTGGCTAGTACCGAGACAAAGAGCACGGTGTCCCCAGACAGACTGCATAGTCCGCAGTTCTTTAGCGCACTGAAACTTTTTACAAAATGTAACGTTTTATAATACATTTGTGTATATATTTATGGTAGTAAATGATACATAGATTAATAATACATATATTTTATGCATTTATGACTTACTAAACTCTGCAAAACTCCCCCCCAAAAATTCCATTTAATTATTGATGGAAAACTCATGAATAATCGATCCTGCAAATGTTAAACCTGCGAGTGTGTAGGGCCGACTCTAGTGTATGACAAGGACACACTTTTTACTTTGAATAGGGAATACACTGTGACTTGGAACTGCTATTCATATCAGAATTGAATTGCAATTGAAATCATTTTCACATTTGAGCTTTGATCGTGTCATTTAAAGCAGCTATTAATGGAATCACCATAGAATCATTTGTGTTTGAGGCTTTAATTATAGACGCATGGTTAATTACACTGTTAACATCAGTTTAGTCTTTAGTCATTTAAGTCACAGCATGATGTGACATAGCATGTCTGTGTTATATGTATTTGCTTTTGTGTGTGTAGAGAGATCGGTTTTATTGATCTGATTTGTGACAAGTCTCTTCTCTAAGCTGATGAAATCAACTGCTCATTTCATTCAAAGAAGAACTAAGCACACGCAAGAATGATGCAGATGTATCTCAAATGTGAAGAGGATGTGTCCCAAACAGAAAGGAATCATCAGGTATAGAGTCTCTATTTTACTGCTGTAATATTTAATACTGTTCCCTGATTGAATATACTGTCATTCTCGAGTATAGAGAGAGAGTGAGGGGGAGAGAGAGAGAGAGAGAGTGAGAGAGATGAAAACCCTCATTATTTGTAGGAATTTGTGAATCGTCTGTCACATATCAGCAGTCTTTCTGCCTTTTATAAAACCCACCTGATAGCCAATTATTTCAACTGCTTTTCCTGGAGTATTTTCATAAATATGTAATTCTTATAAGCTAGTACTACAAATAAAGCTCTCCATGCTGGGCCCCTTCGACTATAGCTCTAATTATGCCTAATTTTTCATTGATGGTGCTGCATGAGCATGTGAGGAGAGAAGGAAATGAGAGTGAGCGAGCGAGAGAGAGAGAGAGAGAGAGAGAGAGAGAGAAGGAGAGAGGTGTATGTATTGGTTGATGATTCCCAATTATTTCATTTATTCTCATTATAGTCGCTGTCAGTTTGTTTCCTTAACGGATTCAGGGTCAGTGGCTGAACAGGCCCAGCTTTTCTGTCTCTTACGCACACACGCACACGCACATGCACACACACACACACACACACACAAACAAGCACAAATATTCAACATGCCTCTATCGTTAAAGATGTATAATCCTGAGTAGAGGTAATGAGATGGAGGTGGACTACATGCTGCACAGAGAGAAAAAAAGAGAACCAGAGGGATAAAAAGTAAGTGGAAATGCTTTCCCTAGAAGATATGAAGATGGCAAAATTCCAGACATTACCTAACATCATAATCTCCAGGGATGGATACATGCATTTAATCTGCTCATAAACCCAACTTTTATCCAATAGCATGTCTGCCAAACCAAATGTCTTATTAGTGCACTTCCACAAACTCAAACTCATGTTTGTGTGTAAAAATCTAAAAGTAAACTAAAACACAGGAAACAATACTGTTCTAAAAATATCCATTTATACTCAGTTGGAAATCTTTTGACAGTGTTTGAAACACACATACTGTAGATATGAGTAAGCTTGTGAGGTTCCAAACTCTGCACTGGACTCAGAGGGTGTTTTTGCCCGATCACAGCTCCACGGTCCCTGGTTCAGGTTACTGTCTGTGTGGAGTTTTCAGGTTTTCCCTGTGTCTGTGTAGGTTTCCTCCTGGTTCTCCAGTTTTCTCCTACTTTCCAAAAACATGCTAGTAGGTGAAGTGACTCCTCCAAGTTTCCCCTAGGTGTGAATGAGTATATGAATGTAAGTCTCCATGGTACTATGGTCTGCGATGGACTGGTATTCCATTCAGGAAATATCCTTACCTTGTTCTTTATGTTTCCGGGATAGGCTCCAGGTCCACCACAACCCTGCCCAGGATAAATGAGACCAGGTAGCAGTGCCACTATCTTTGTCCTGTAGTGCCCCAGAGGCTCCTGATGTACTGAGCAAAGTGAGTACAGTTGTAGAGCAATGCCAGCGGTTATGAGGTGGTGCAGAAACATGCCAAATGACAGGACCAATAAGAGTTGAAGGACTGGAGCAGAGAGAACCGATCCTGTGAACAACAGTAGTGGAACATGTAGACATTTCAGTGTGGCCAACTCACATCTGGCATATAGTACAAGAGTATGAAAAGAAACATCAAATCACTGAATCCCTTACAGAGAGAATTCTGATACATATCTAATCAAAATGCATCTTTGAAATAGAAAATGTTTTCTAAATACAGAATACAGGTTTTTATAATGTCAAATAATGCTCTTGCTTACAGCTATGCATCCAACCAGAGCTATGTTAGATACAGTGCCTATCCCATAAACATTGAGAATACACTCTGGAATCCATCCCTGGGTCACACACACACAGACACACACACACATACACACATGCACATACTCTTTCACATCTAGAGGCAATCTAGAGTAGCCATGAAACCAGAGTACTGGGAGGAAACCCACGTATTCAAAAGCCAAGCTCCTGTTTTGTGGGGAACAAAAAAGATGGAAAATAATGAAATCCTGCATGACTTCACATGTCATATGGCTTCTTGTGAAAATTTAACAAAGTGACCCAAACAAAGCCAAGAGTGCCAGTATAATCGTGTAATCTTTGAGTTAAAATACAGCAAAAATATGCTTGAACCTCAAATAGCTGTCTACAAGCTATATAGTACCTGCATCTTATACTCTATAGGGAATAGAATGCCTTTTGGGATTTGGTCTAACTTCAAGATGACAGATTTTATTTGAATGGCTGGTAAGAAATTAAGCTAAAATCCACGTTTCCATCCATTTATCCTACACAGGGTCATGGGGAACCTGGACCCTATCGCTAGGAACTTGGGGCAGAAGGCGGAGGACACCTTGGATGAGATGCTAACTCATCGCAGGGTACAATCACACACCAATTCACACACGATGGACAATCTGGAAATGCCAATCACCCTACGATGTATGACTTAGGCCTGGGGGAAAACCACGAAGCACAGGAAGAGCATGCAAACTCCGCCCTGGATTTGGGATTCGAACCCCCAACCCTGGAGGCAAACGTGTTAACCACTAAGCCACCATGCCCCATAAGCTAAAATTAATAATAAAGGTTTAACAACATTAGTAACTAACTTTAGTGTAGGTACTTAGGTATGGTAATGGAAATACCATATTTTTTGGTACTTGAAGTTTTATTATACGTGCATAATATCCATCAGAGAGTCTGTAGGCAGAGCATCTGAGTCTGAGACTATTTCTCTGTTGGCCTACCTCATTCAACTCAGCCGTTAATGACTGATGAGCTGTGATGGGCTCAGTGTGAATGTACAGTAGATGGCTAAAGTGGCATTGCTCAGCTTCCTGTTTAAAGCTGCCTTCGCTCATTCACACAGCCTTAGTGTGCTGGAGGAGATGACAGCTCCTGCATTCATCAACATTAAATCTAATTAATAAAGCCTGCAGCACTCATCAAGAAAAAAACCAGCAAAGAACTCAGTCTTACCCATCCTGACATACACGGCAGATTCTCACCCTGTGTGTGTGGCAGTGTTGAGTACGTTACTCAAAAAATAATGTAATAAATAATGTAATCCACTACAGATTACTAATTACTACTTTAAAATTGTAATGTGATTACTTTTTACACACAGTAATCAATAATCAAATTACTAATTACTTTAATTAGTATCAAACCTACGCAAATACACTACAAAGTGAAACTCATAGTTCTCATGTATGACATGATCAGAAAAAGTCGGATTTATCATAAGACTTGCCTCGGCTGTTGTGACTGTTTGTAGAACTATCAGACTGATTTAAATGATACTTTTCCAACTAGACTAGTTTGGTGTCGCTAGCCTAGTGGAGGCACAGCTAAGCTTTCACTGTATGGGTTTAGCTTCTACAGTGCCATACAATGTACATTATCTTTCCTCATGATCTGCTCATATCATGTTCACGTAAAATAGAACTCAAACATTTACACACCTTGTTTTCCTGCTCAGCGTCAGAGGATGTTACTGTTTCAGTTTCAACCCTTTTACTGGTTTAAAAAAAAAAAAAATCAGCATATCTCCATTTTTCATCACACTGCCTGTTCCGTTCACTGAAGCTATAAAATTACAACACCGCTGTCTTCTTTTACTGACGTTCAGTTACGTAGTGACGAACCGTTCAAAGTGGAGAATTATTCGAGGCTAAAGAAAAAATCTTTGGGGCAAAACGTGATTTATTTAAAAAATGCATTTCACTTAATATTGTTTTCTTAACAGTAAATTTGTAACCCAAGTAACGTAATTTTATTGACATCAGTAACTGTATTATCAGAAAAAAGTCATTAGATAACAGTAACACATTACTGCTG
>NC_071281.1:11422419-11437419 GCF_023375685.1 Ictalurus furcatus
AAGACACACAAATAAAGCTTGTCATTTGACCAGAAATAAGTCCTGAAGACTTTACATAATGGTTACATGGTGCTCACACTGGAGACTCCTTCCATAAATGTTAGATAAACGTCCCCTTACAGAAAACTTCTCCATATCAAACAGTATACATTTCTGTACTTTAGTAAATAACAACATGTTGAATCGTTGTTGTTGTTGTTGTTGTTGTTTGTATTATGTCTTTGATTATGTAGAGTGTTGGTCATACAATTCCTTGTGAATTAGCTATTATTATTATTATTATTATTATTATTATATAGAAACAGTAACATATTACAATGAGCGCATTAATATAGACATGTAATTTGAATTATAGCCATTATCATAGCTGCTGTTATAAAGAAATAATCAAGAGCTTCTGACCAATCAGAATTGAGCATTCAGCAGCACTGTGATGAATAGATGTGTGTGTGTGACACTAGTATATGTGACGTATATATAAAAAGGAGCACAAGTAGCATGTAGAATATGAACACATTTATTACTGCTTCAGGGCTTCTGAGGAAAATAATTGAGCACTTAAAGAATATAATCTCATACCGCATTGTAGATTTAATGTTTAATAAATGATAATGTAGCTGAAATAGTTCAATTCCTAGTGAACTAAACTATTAAGTAATGGTGAATAATCAGATTTTGTGTAATTATATGTTGATATGTTGGAATTCCTTTGAGGGATAATTGTAATACCGCTGAGGACTGAGTTTAAACCTGCAGCTCTGGTAGCACAACACAGCAAACAATCAGACATCACAATGAAATGAAATTACTACCAGAAGTTTTGTCAGTAATCTGATCATCTATCATCTAACAAACAAAAGGTTACAGGAGGTGTTTGGCAAGGAGCAGTGTGCTAATCAACAAGCTTCACAGCTGTACAACCGGCTTCCACAGATGTTAATATCCAGGTGTATCCGGCATTAAAGCCCATCAGTCTACATCACAAATGCCATAAAGCAAAATGAAGGGAAACTAGTTGATTAGGCAATTTTATTTGAAGCCAGCCTAATTTTGTCGTTTTTAGCTCGCTAAATGGCCTGTAGTTTTTCAGTCTACACTTATAGAAAAGTCAGAAAAGTGAATAATCACATGATCCGCATGTGAGTTTTACACATGGTGTTTTTACACACTTCAAAAAGCAGAGCATGTGTTTATAGAGCATGTGTTGTTTATCCTCATGATTCATTTATTCATGGCATTTTGTTATGCATGATTCCTTTATTGTCATGTTTTTTAACGCATGATTCATTTATTTTCACTTGTGAATTTTGATACGATTCATTTCTTTTCACGTGATATTTACACGTGATTCAAATTTCACATGTAAATCTTTACATCTGATTCATATATAATACATAATCACATGTGATTTGTCCCATGCAGTACATATGGTTTAATTATTTTCACTGCATGTGGAAGTGCATGTGGGTTCATGTATACATTTCCAATATTATTATCATGCATTCGTTTTGTTGGTTTGATTTATAATATTCCAGTGACACAGGTCTGTTGTAGTTTGATTTGAATGTAATTTGTGCTATTGTATTTTTGTGAATGTGTTAGTGTCCTCCAAGCGTCCACAGTATGTACAGATGTTGCTCTTAGACGTGCTACCAGTACAGAGAGCAGGTCACCACTGGAAGCAGAAGCAGGTCAGTTTTTGAAGGCGGTCATAAAGAGAGAGAGAGAGAGAGAGAGAGAGAGAGAGAAACAACATAGCTGAGCAGGACTCCAGGCCCATCGAGGATTGAGCTGGCAGAAGGACGCTTGCTGCGGAGCCTTGTGGGATTGAACAGCAAATGTGCCAGCTCTCCTTTGGTGGTTTTGCGGTCAAATGTCCCACTGAGGCTGTTTCACAGAGGGCAAAGTTCTCCTTAAATACTGTTTCACAGCCAGACTATGCTACCTCCAACTCCACCCCAGTCCACCTTAACACACACCATACTACACCATCTGCACGTGTCTCGCTGTCTCTTTTCAAACACAGGATCAACTTCTCATATTTAAACAGTCCATTTTTTTAAAAAAAGTTGACAGCAGACAAAATTTAGCCAAGTAGTTTCTCACGTGGTCTAGCTTTTTAAAACGTTTCTACCTGGATCCCTCTGTTTACATCCTCTCCCGAAGTGCAAGCCAAGGAACTCTATAGGATTCTACCAGTGTACATATTGAGGCAGGAGAATCACTACAAAGCTATAGTTAGCTATCTAGTTTAACTAACATTGAGTGAGTAGCAGTGTAGGAAACAAGATGGATGAGTTTACTGAGGTTTATAAGAGCAAATTGTTTCTTTTAAACACATATAATTAATAATCAGCAAATGTGCCATCAATTCGGGATGTAGCTTCAGAATAGCTACAGTAAGTTGCTTGTTGTGTAGCTAACTAGCAAGACACCACTCCACAGAGTACTTTGTGAACAGAATGGATGGAAAGGAGTGTCACATTTTTAAGCGAGATGGTTTGATGGCTACTCCTAAGTTGTGCAGATGCAAATTTCATCTTAATGTTTGACAGTATCAACATTTTTTTTTTTGGTACACTCAGCCTGTAGTCATGCCTGTCTCTGTTCCAGTACACCAATTGCGCAAATACACTGCTCACAATTCATGGTGAACAGCAAATTGGGTTCCTGAATACAAATTATATCCTTGAAATGACTAAATACTCATCCGATGTCCATTTATTCCAAGATTATAGATAATTTCACCTCTCTCTGTCAAGCAGGATTTTTGCTAAAAGCTCCTATAATTAGAGCAGACTATTTAAAGGACAAATATGTGGTATTGCTAAATAGAAAATTGCTTTTTATGATCTGCCAGTCAAATGAGGGAATAGTATTATATAGCCACGCTGGGCAGGAATAAAGAATCAAGATGACTGTATAGGATTTACATTCAAATTGAGTGTGCTTTAATTCAATGTAAATGTAACTTCCTTGCTCAGATTTCCATTACTCTCTTGATCCGTTTGTTAAATATCCGATTTTTCTCATCTTATTCTCATAGTGCGTTCAGTTGAAGAAGAATTGCTTCAAAGTTCAAGGTTTAAAGCTGAGAAGCTACCCTTATGCTATGAAAACGGTTCTTTGCTTATTTATGTGATTGAACTTAATCTGTGTTCAGGAAGAGAGCAGTTAAAGGTGTATGCAGTCACCCAACATTATAACAGTCACGGCTAAAAACAGACATTTAACACACAAAATTGTGTATCAGGTTTATACAATAGCTTGTCACGAACAGGAGCCAGAGAACACAAACATTTTAG
Source organism: Ictalurus furcatus (assembly GCF_023375685.1). NCBI lineage: Eukaryota > Metazoa > Chordata > Actinopteri > Siluriformes > Ictaluridae > Ictalurus > Ictalurus furcatus. The sequence continues at coordinate 11,425,725 of NC_071281.1, forward strand.
TTATTTGCATTTTTTCAATTATGCATAAGACACAGATATGCACATTAAAAAGATGAAACTCCAAATGCTCATTAAATTTACATAGAATGGCATCTAAACAGTGTGGGGTACGCGTGTGAGCTGTTTTAATGGACTCTGATAAAACCACATTAAAAATCAAGAGCTCGCATATCAGTGTTCACAGAATCGCAAGTTATCTCGCACCATCACCCTTCAAAAGCCAAATTAATATAATTGACTTTTAATTAATCCCCTTGATATTTGCATCAGCACATCTTAGCAACAGGTGTTCTGTTTTGAGCCCCTGCATTATTAAAGACCTACTAAAACAGTGGGTGATTAAGGTGGCCATGTCTCTGCTTGTGTGTCAAATTATAATGGCAAAACCAAAAAAAAAAAAGCTGTATTTAAAAAAAAATGTTTTGTTTCTTTAAATTCACCCAGTGGTCTAATAGAGGTACAAACACAATACCAGCTTCACAACTGGCTCAATATCCTTTGATATTATCACAAAACATAGTAATTTATAGTAATATCAAATAACTACAAAATGTAGTCATTTATATTTTGTTTTTGTTTTTTTATTTTTTTAAACATAATTTATACCACAACATTGTTGAATTCTCTAATCATTTTGGTCAAAATCATTTTCTCTAACAGCAGCTCTGGCAATAGTTCCGACTGTAATGCAAACACACTTATTCTAATATCTAATCATTTCTATAGGAACAATTCATTCATAATAACTTGCATGGAAGATACTTCACATGATCGTATGCTAATAATAAACAGAATTTTTTTTTTTTTTTTAAATGTGTTGTTATTTAACAAAGAAAAATGTATCATTGTTGATATGTAGAAGTTTTCTGTAAGTAGACATTTCTTTAACATTGATGGAAGGCGTTTCCAATGTCAGCATTTTGTAATAGTTAGTAGATTTTTGAACATGTGAGAGTCTTAACAATGTATGATAATCTGTGTGTTTTGGTTTCTTCAAGTTAAAGGGCGAGAGAGAAAAGAGGACTGGTGAGGGAACGATGATTATAACATAATAATAACATAATCAATAACAGGAACTTGTTGCTATAACATAATCCATAACAGGAACTTGTCTCGTGTATGTTGTACAACACTCAATGTAACTATAATTTGATACAAAAAATGAGCACTACGTGGCATTCATTAATAAATTAAAGACTGTAATTACTGTAAGAGGAATAAAATACTAGTTGTTGTAAGATACATTTTGGCACCTAGGACATTTTACTTGCATCCAATTCAAGAATCAAAACATGGGATCATTTCAGAGAGGACATCATCAACATCACAGGTTGGTTTTCACACAGATTAATTTCTTTTCAAACCCCAATTTAATTGTGCAAATGTATATGGACTTTCTGCAAAATGGGAAATAACAGCAATATCTCTTTGTTATTGTTAATATTAATATTCATATTAATTCACTGTATTGGTAAATGTCATGTATAGTATTGATTTGTATTGATGGTCTGTAATTCACAAGTCTTTTTAAAACTGCTTGCTTATGTACAGAAATCCTTCAGTATGACAGTATGACTTGTCTTTAAAAGCCCTCTGTGGTTCGTATATCAAGAAGGCATTCTGTCACCCCACTTTTCGGTAATTTCAAATAGGATATAATACAACTTCAAACAATCATGTTATTTGTCACGGTTTTATGAAGTGAAAGATTTTAGATGGTGTGGATTTAAGGGCAGTTGAGCAAAAGTGACACCTCTTTTCACAAACAGTGCTTTCTTGTTTCTTCAATTTTATATGCACTTTCAGAAACAAAGGGTAATAAACTGTACTTTTCCATTGGAGTGCTACAGTCAAGAGTACACCTTTTGTACCTTTAGTATTTATCTTTTCATTTGAAAGGAGCATGCGGTGTACCTCTAAATCTTGTACCTAAAAACGTATTATGGTCTATTTACTGTATGTACCTTAAATAATAAAATAAAGGTACATGATAGCCAAGTTGAGATGTGATATTAGTGACTTTGACCATAGTATGGTTCCTGGTCCATGGCATGGTTGAGTTTTTCAGTAACTACTAATCTCCTAGTATTTTCAGAAACATTGCCTGTTCTTTTTCCAATCATCAGCTGTCCAGTTTTTGTGAGCCTGTGTCCTCTGTAGCTTCAGATTCCTGTTCATGGAGACAGGATTGGTACCCAGTGTGGTTCTTAACTGTTTTAGCCCACGTGCCTCAAGATTTGGTGTGTTGTGCATTCTGAGATGCTTTTCTACTCACCATCATTGTAAAGAGTGTTTATTTGAGTTACTGTAGCTTTCCTGTTCAATCGATCTGGCCACTCTCCTCAAAAACAACTTGTTTCCACTCACAGAATGGCTCACTGGGTATTTTGATTCCCCCCACACCATTCTGTGTAATCTCCAGAGACTGGTCTGCATGAAAATCCCAGATCAGCAGTTTCTGAAATACTCAAACCGCCCACACCGCACCAACAAACATACCATGGGCAAATTACTGAGATTCCTTTTTTTTTTTAACCAACTTTACATTGAATAAAGCTCTTGACCTTTATCTGAAGGATTTTCTGAATTGAACCGCTGCCACATGATTGGCTGACTGAATAATTGTATGAGTGACAAAGTGTTCAGGTGTTCCTAGAGTAGACAATGAGTGAATATTAAAAGTTGCACCAGCGACAGGGAAAGAAAGAGTTTCATAGTATTCTTTTCTCTAACAGTTTACTTATATTGTTATCAACAATTGTGTTCTGCCTAACTTGTGAATTGTTTGAACAAAAGCCTATGCAAAAAGCATAAATGTACAAGAACAAACAGACATCATGTTTGTGTATAGCATTTAAGCTATATTACTCATAATAAAGTGTCTCAAATCAGTTTGACATATAGATTAAAGCACACCTCCAAGAAAGCAAAGATTCTCTTTATTCACTGCTGCCTCATGGGAAACCTGTCATCAACATTCACTCATGTTGTACTGTTTGACTGACATGGAAGCATGCATTCAGCTATATTGATGGATGTTGATACACAAACCATAAGGCTTTCCAAAAAAAAAAAAAGAATGAATAAATGAAAGAAATGTTCCCAGCTGCCAGTACAGCTCTGACCAAGTTTGTACCCTGGCAGGTGACTGTGATGATGGAGAGATGGCACAAGTCCAGAAAAAAAACAGCAAAAGAGAGTGAAAGAAAAGAAGGAGAAAGGAAACAAGTCGGCGATGTGATGGGCACGGTTCAGCTCTGTGCCGACAGTTTTGTCAATAGCCCCAGGACGCCCAGCTGCCTTGCTCTGATTGACAGCTAGCAGGTGGCCGCTGAATGGAGACGTCAGCCCGGCTGCTGATCACACTCACGTTGACGCTAACGATGAACGAGCACGCTGATGCGGCTACCCAAGGTGATCTCTTGTTTTATGAGTGAAAGACGCCCGCTGAGGCGCTAGCACCAGAGCCTCTGTGTATCCAGCTGCACAATGGGGGTTTGGGCTAACAATGCCATTTCTATATGAGGGCAATGAGGAGAGAAAGGAAAGGAGAGCAGGAGAACATGGAGGGTTGTTTGGTTCTTGAGATGGTTACTCAGGCGATCTTGTTATGCCATGCAAAATCCGATCATATTGTCAGAATGAGCAGGAAGGAGTGGAGAGTATCGAGAGTGAAGGTTAAGCCTCTTTTTTATTGGTAAGAAGATTATCGGTGTTAATTTGTTAATCGAGTTATTGAAAGCTAGTTCTTGAGGTTTGTATTTTATTTATTATTTTATTTTTGAGGTTTAATTGCTTTCCTTATACCACATCCTAATGAAAGAGAGATGAAGGTTTCAAATCAAATCAAAGTAAGCCTTTACTCTCGGTCCCTTTTCCCTTCCTCTTGCATCATGACGTGTGCAACCTCCCTGCATGGATTACACCAAATCAGGATGATGAGAGGTTTAGAAGGAAGGAAGGGTTTCAAATTGGTCCTTTGAGTACAAAATTGCACTGTTAAACTGTTCTTCTGGCATGCTTTAGCTTAAAGATTCATTAAACTCTAACCAAACAACAATGGGATTTTTTAAAAAAATCTTTTATCCTTTCTGGGAATCTTTGTTTTGATACCTCAGATGAGAAGTGGTTTTTCTGTTAATGACAGTAATTTCAACCGGAAACGTCTGCCTCTACGAGATGTGTTAACTTGTGTATAAATGAGTGCATAATTACATATTAATTATCGGTACTTAAGGAAGTGTTCATGTTACATCTGTTTTAATTACCCTGGGTAATCACATGATAGCGCACTTGCTTCACACTGTATGCAAATTGGAAACCAGTGCCTTTTTTTTCTGTTTTTTTTTTTTTTTTTTTCCAAGTGAGTGTTTAATGTGAAGCTAAATGGAGTCTGTGATAACTGAAATTCTCAAGAAATCTCATTCCAGAGTGGTTTGCTCCTAGCTAATATTCAACCATATGCAATATGTTTTTCCAACATTATAAGAGGGTCTTAAGGCAGCAGAATTAAGCGAGCTGCCTCCCAAGACCCCAAAGCAAAATCTTTAAATCCACAAAGAACTAGCACATTTTCATTTATTGCCTTTTCTTATAGTATTGTGTGTGTATGTGAGAGAGAGAACTACAATTCCAACAAAGGCTTCAAAATAGTTAAATTCATAACATGATAAAGGTTGTCTGGGGAAAAAAAATTCTATAGTTTCCCTGAGTGAGCATTCTGCTCACTCAGATCTGTCTACTTTTTCTAGTTACACCAATCACACACAATGAAAGGCCATGTCAATTAGAGGTCTGTTCTGTCTTACAGGATCTTGCTCTGGCCATGGCACATTTCCAACTCCTACACCTGGAGATCTTATGTCCCTTCCAGAAAAAAAATTATATATATATATATATATATATATATATACACACACACCCATTTCACTTATGTGCAAAAAGAATCACATGGGAGGAAATCATGTATATAAATTACATGTAAAAAAAAAAAAAAAAAAAAGAATGTTTAAAAAATAAGACCATTTAAATGATGTCAAAAAAATTAAGAATTTTCAGAATAATGTGTGGAAAAATGAAATCATGAAAAAATTTATGTAAAAATATGAATCACGTGTGAGAGTCAATACATGAATTGAGGAAAAAATTCGCGTGAAAATAAATCAGTCATGTGAAACTATCATTTGTGAAAAAATGAATCATGTATTAACAAAGCACCTGAGGAAAAAATTACACATGTAAAAATCACATATGGGGGGGGGGGGGGTCATATGGTCGAATCACATGTGAAAATGATTTTGATTATTAGATTGGATTATTATCAAACAAAAAGTCTGAAAATCAGAAAAGAAGTAATAAATTGGTCTTGTTTTCTCTGTACAAATTAAAATGGAAATCTCATGTCATCTTTGAAACATTTAACATTTAGAGAAAAAGAGCACTTTGTAAGTTTGTAAGCCTTTGAAATGCATTACTCATGTAGTTTTCTCCCTGAGCTGAGATGCCATCTCCCGCTTTCTCGAAGAGGCTGTTTTGATATTTTTATTTACACATTTGGGGCATTAATCTAATTCAGGATTAGTGTGAGAGGACAAGAGTGGGCCCTTAGTACAATCTATAGCAGGGCTCAGATCAATCTAACTGCCACCAAAGCTTACTCACAACTCAAGAACCTGAAAAAACTACCATCACTTCCATTGACGTTTCCACCTCTGGATAAATGATGAGAAAATTCACGTTTAAGCAAAAATAAAATAAAATAAAATAAAATAACCCAGAATCTACACCCATATGCACACTTAGAAGACAGCTTTGCAGCTACACATCAATAAAAAGAGGACGTACTAAAAGCACATTTGAAATTCTTAGCAGTGTGGGGCTTCACTGGAAAAGTCAGGACCCTGCACTGTTAAAGTCAGCCTCGTATAAATCAGTGCCACTGCTTGTTTACCCACAGGCCCAGTAAAACCTCTGGGTGAGTGCTAGAGCACCTTGAACACAATTTTAAATGTTCAGTCAATCCATACTCATAACCTGAGTTCTGATTGGGGTTACTGGTTATTACACCACAATACTGTTGAATTGTCAAATGTGATTGGTCAGAAAGTTTAATAACATGAATTGTAATAAATTCTCTCATTTTATAGAACAGAAACTCTGACTGTAGGTTCAACTGTAAATAAAATCACATGTTCATGTTAATGTTCTCATTCTAATATGTTATTGTTTCTATAGTAACAGATCATTTACAAGGGACTTGTGTAGCGAATACTCGACATGACCTAAACCTAATCGTAAACAGATTATATATATACAGTGCATCCGGAAAGTATTCACAGCGCTTCACTTTTTCCACATTTTGTTATGTTACAGCCTTATTCCAATATGGATTAAATTCATTATTTTCCTCAAAATTCTACAAACAATACCCCATAATGACAACATGAAAGAAGTTTGTTTGAAATCTTTGCACATTTATTAAAAATGAAAAACCAAAAAAGCATATGTACATAAGTATTCACAGCCTTTGCCATGACACTCAAAATTGAGCTCAGGTGCATCCTGTTTCCACTGATCATCCTTGAGATGTTTCATTCAATTAATTGTTAAATTCAGTTGATTGGACATGATTTGGAAAGGCACACACCTGTCTATATAAGGTCCCACAGTTAACAATGCATGTAAGAGCACAAACCAAGCCATGAAGTCCAAGGAATTGTCTGGAGACCTCCGAGACAGGATTGTATCGAGGCACAGATCTGGGGAAGGGTACAGAAACATTTCTGCAGCATTGAAGGTGCCAATGAGCACAGTGGCCTCCATCATCCGTAAATGGAATCAGTTTGGAACCAGCCAAACTGAGCGATCAGGGGAGAAGGGCCTTAGTCAGGGAGGTGACCAAAAACCCGATGGTCACTCTGACAGAGTGCCAGCGTGTCTCTGTGGAGAGAGGAGAACCTTCCAGAAGAACAACCATCTCTGCAGAACTCCACCAATCAGGCCTGTATGGTAGAGTGGCCTGACGGAAGCCACCCCTCAGTAAAAGGCACATGACATTCCACCTGGAGTTTGCCAAAAGGCACCTGAAGGACTCTTAGACCATGATGAAACAAAGATTGAACTCTTTGGCCTGAATGACAAGCGTCATGTCTGGAGTAAACCAGGCACCACTCATCACCTGGCCAATACCATCCCTACAGTGAAGCATGGTGGTGGCAGCATCATGCTGTGGGGATGTTTTTCAGCGGTAGGAACTGGGAGACTAGTCAGGATCGAGGGAAAGATGAATGCAGCAATGTACAGAGACATCCTTGATGAAAACCTGCTCCAGAGCGCTCTGGACCTCAGACTGGGGTGAAGGTTTATCTTCCAACAGGGCAACGACCCTAAGCACACAGCCAAGATAACAAAGGAGTAGCTACAGGACAACTCTGTGAATGTCCTTGAGTGGCCCAGCCAGAGCCCAGACTTGAACCCGATGGAACATCTCTGGAGAGAATGAAAATGGCTGTGCACCGACGCTCCCCGTCTCAAACCTGATTGGTCAGAAGGTTGAATAATTTTATAGCACAGAAGCTCTGACAGTATTTTAATCTGTAATTAAAATCACACATTTATGTTAATGTTATCATTCTTATATGTTATTGTTTCTATAGTAACAGCTAATTCACAGGCGCTTGTGTGGTGAATACTCAACATAATCTACACTTAATCATAAACTGAAAAAAAAAAAAGTTATTTGCAGAAACCTACAGTATAATTGTTGCTATGGGGAAGCTTTCTGTAAGGAGATCTAACATTTATGGAAGGAGTCTCCAGTGTCAGTGCTTTGTAGCAGTCAGTAAGTTTTCCACCACAGGAGAGTCTTCAGCCAGAGGATTTTGAGCTTTCCTGTTGCTCTGTATCCTGACCATCTACATTATAAAAAATAAATAAAAACTTCAATATATAGAAAAAATGAGGCTCTGATGTTTATCACTGCTATAATGCAAGTTATTACTGGAACCAACTTGTCTCATGGACTGTCCACTATCCTGTGTAAATAGTGTAATTTAAAAATAAATAAATAAATAAATAAAAAGCATTATCTTCAATTAAAACTTGTTATTTTTGTCCTCATGGACAAACTGCTGTTGTGTAAGAGGAATAAAACAGTTTGGGGCATGTTGTTATAAGAAAATAACCAACTTTGGGTAAGAGTGGCTCTGCATTTGTGCATACATTACCCTACACTGTTGTTGATTATTTTCCTATAACAACATCATGTTTTATTACTTAGGATTTAGCCTTATATATACAGAGAAAGACGAGAGAGAGAGAGAGAGAGAGAGAGAGAGAGAGAGATTTTAGATGGTTGTGGTTTGCATGTAGGCATAGAGTAGACTAAGGTAATAATTAAGTCAATGGAAGGTTCTCACAAAGATAGCAAATCAGTGTTTGTTTCAGAGACATTATATATATAATGTATTTATTAATATTATAAGTTAATTATAAGTTGACATCTGGTTAAATAAATGCAAAGACATACTTTATATTCATACATAAAAGCATAAAAGGAAATCAAACTTACGTGACAGAACAGGAGTAATTGATCTTTAAACAAACCATCAGCCAGTGTCTGTCAAATGGCTGAAAAATACCTTCATCTCTCCAATTCCCTCTCTCACTTTCTCCCTCTTGTGCTCGCTCTCTGGTCAATATCCCATCAGACAGATGACAGGTGGAATTGTCTGTTGACTCTTAAAGTGATTGCAGCCCTTCAGCATTGTCCACACACACACTGAGCAGAGCCTTAACGATGGACACCTGCACAGGCTCAGGCACGCTGGTCGATGGAGGGAAAAAAAAATGAGCAGAGTGTTAACAATACAGCAACACTATCAGCATACTTCCTTCACTTTTTGCTTGATATTCAGGCAACAATAGTTACTTCTTAATCTAAACATCCACCCTGATGCATGCTTGTCACTGGTGCTGGGACAGCCAGACACATGGGATTGGATGGATGCTGTCTTTATTGAGCTTTGTTTCTTCAGCTAGCATGGAACGCTGGCGTATTAATGGAGTATAATTATATAGCTCAGACTGTGCTGTTCCCCTGTGCAATATACAGTGTGCATGCCAGCGAAGTCACAAACTGCAGCATTCTACCCCATTACATCTGCAATGATTAGAGATGGGGGGAGGAACATCTGGCATCTAAGCTGCGAGAGAAAGCAGCATTCTGCACTTTAATGGATATCTGCGGGCCAAACAGATCTGATATTTCATCTGGCAGATTTAACTCTATATGCACCAGCCAATGGGCTGTGGAAGAGAAAAAGACTTCCTACTTCAGATTTGTCACACCAGTGACTCCTGATGTTTTATTGCTGCTTTAGCACTTGGGCAGGAGTAATAAAGATGTGTACAGGTACTATAAGACTATATTAGACTATATGGTAATTTGTTTTAAATGGTAGGCTTCCTGCAATGCTAAGGTTCAGTGCAGACATTTGCACCCCTTGTGTTGGAGGGTGAAGAAAAAAGGAAACTACTTAAACAGAATGAGGGTGAGATTACTCCGGTTTCCTCCCCCAGACCAAAGACATGCATGGTAGGCTGATTGGCATGTCCAAAGTGTCCATAGTGTATGAATGGGTGTGTGAGTGTGTATGTGATTGTGCCCTGTGATGGATTGGCACCCTGTCCAGGGTGTACCCCACCTTGTGCCCCATGCTCCCTGGGATAGGCTCCAGGTTTCCCCGCGACCCTGGAAAGGATAAGCAGTATAGAAGATGGATGGATGGATGGATGGATGTAGGTTGAGAGTTAAATTTGGGTGGAAATCACAAAAAGACAAGAATCCAAACCATCACTTGGGGTGAAAACAGTTATACAATTGATTAAAGATCATGTACAGTATGTGACACTCTGCAAATGAAATGAACTGATTTCATTGTTCTTTTTTTATTAATAAGATAGCAATATTCACTATTTGATCATTTTTGAGGGCATGATGGCTAAGTGGTTAATACGTTTGCCTCACAACTCCAGGATTGGGGGTTCGAATCTCACCTCCGCCCTGTGTGCGCTGAGTTTGCATGTTCTCCTCTTGCTTTGGGCGTTTCCTCCAGGTACACCGGATTCCTCACCCAGTCCAATGACATGCTTTGTAGGCTGATTGGCATTTCCAATCATGTCTGTGGTGTGTGAATGTGCATGCAATAGTGCCCCACGATGGATTGGCACCCCATCCAGGGTTTCCCCTGCCTTGTGCCCTGAGATCCCTGGGATAGGCTCCAGCCTCCCTGCAACCCTGTGTAGAATAAGCGGTATGGAGTATGGTATAGGATATGCGGTATGGATGGATGGATGATCATTTTTGTTTCTCAAGATTTGTTACTTTGAAACCTATAAAGGTTTAGTGTAATGTAAAGTGTTAAATAAATCCAAACTCTTCACCAAGGAAACTTTCCTTAAACTTGCCAAATAGGCCAAGTTCCTGGCTGTTCTAAAATAATACTACTTGTTTGGGGAACCAATTTAATTTTAAGCACAAAATGAGTTGTTTAAAGTAAAAACTCCTTATTAAAAACACAGTTTGATTGAGAAATATGTACATGAACATTAACTGCACTACTAACATTTAATTGGACTGGCATTTAACTGGTGTTAATTGGACTGGTGTTGCTGAATCATTGCACTGTAACGATATGTAATGTTATTGATAATTACTGTAAATTGCTATATATTGTGTAAATGATTGTATATTGTGTGGACTGTGGTCTATGTTGTTGATTCCAACACCAAGCCAAATTGCTTGTACACAATTAAACAACCCATGAGAACCAGTTATTTAACTAGCTAGCTAACTGTTCTATCTTTTATACTTATGGACTTTTTTGCTTTATCCCTAATCACATTAACTGTTAGTCCAAAGAGAGCTGAAAAGGACAATAGCAGAGAATTTTTGTAATTTTTTTAAAAATCAGGGAATATGGTATCTTATTGCATCCTTCCTCAACTTGAGCGATACAACCTACAAACCATTCATTACCGCACACACACACACATACACACACACACATACACACAAAACACACACACACACACACACACACACACACACACACAGCACTACAATGACTGTGTGGGTATTGCTGAATGTTTTAGATAGCATTAGTTCATCTCCTCTCTTTAACATACAGAAAATCTAGTCCTGGGTCTCTGTGGAGTTCTCTAAAACACATACAGGTGTTATATGTGAGAATAAAACAGTAACAGGCCTCTTTTATCCTGCTGCTGTGGAAATATTTGAATCCATCAAATGGTCCAGATGACAGGAGCAGAGCATCCCTCTCAACACACACACACACACACACTGATTTTAGCATGCACCAACAGACACATTTCTCAAAATCCTGTAGTTAATGAATGTCAAAATGACTTTCGCGTGATATGACGAACTCCAGCATTACACCAGCAGCAGGCTTACTGTATGTGTGATGTGTGCTACTGTTACTAAAACAAACCCTCGCAGCCACACTGGCACTAATTAAGGCAGTGCCGCTGAAAATCTACCTTTAAGACTAAGGGTTTTTAATGAATGCTAGCGGTAATTAAGCATGGTGGTAACAGAGCCCTCTCCTGCCGAGGGACTTTCAATAATGACGAGGAAATACAGCTTCAGAAAATGGCCGTCTACGTTTGTGAT
>NC_071281.1:12047419-12154919 GCF_023375685.1 Ictalurus furcatus
TTATATTTAAGATATATGTAATGGTATCTCAGTAGTAACAAAAGAATTTTATTAAAACAGTGAAAAAAATAGTCACTATATAATTACATATATAATATTAATTATGTATATACGGTATATGTATAAATTAGAGCAAGGAGTGAAACATTTTGTGCTCACATAGTACTTCCTGCACTTACAGTAGTAGTATTTTTTGCTTTTGTGACCATACCTCGAATTCTACTAAGGCTTGGTTATAGAAGAAATCCTGGAAGATTCAACAGGGCCATCACAGTCACCTGACTTGAACCCATCAAAAATCTCTGGTGGGATTTGAAGAAGGTGGTTGCAGCACGCAAACCCAAGAATATTGCTGAACTGGAGGCCATTGCTTATGAGTTATGGGCTAAGATTTCTCAGGAACGCTGCCAGAAGCTATGCATCTCGTTTTAGCAGGTCATAACAGCAAAAGGGTGCGCTACTAAGTACTAAAGATGCTTGCCATGAAGGGGTTGAATAATTTTGAGACTGTTGAATTTGAGGAAACCACTTGAAGCATTCGTTGTGTTGAACTATTTCAATTGCTTTTGTTTGAGTTCTTCATTACAAACAGCTGAAAGTCTGTAAATTTTGACAATAAACCTGATTTGCAATGGGGGTTGAATAATATTTATTGCAACTGTAACTGTATGTATATAAGTGTTATTTTATCTCTAATCCAGGCCCTGCTCTTTAAGCATCATTTACCTCACTCAGCATCAAACATTGACTTGAAACACAACTTTGTCACAGCATAAATAATAGTTGATTTAATACTAGATGTAAAACATTGCCATAAATCTGGTGGTACAGTATATGTCAAACAGAGTGCAATAGGTTTTTTTTTATTGATAGCATAGAAGTACAAGTGAATGTCAAGCATTATCCGTGATCTCTGAAGACACCATAAATCAGCTGTTTTAGGGGGGTCAAAATTGTATTTACAGTGTAATCGTACCTCCTAATACCTTTTCATCTGAGATCTTTGGCCTTCATAGAAGTGTGCATTGTTGTGGTTCACTTCTGAATTTATGACTGTTTTGAAACGTCAATATATGACTTTTCTGTCCTTATCAGTGGAAGAAGATTTTGTACAATGAACGAAATCAGAGTTTGGTTGTGGTGTAGTGCGAGTGATGGGAGTTTTCCAGTAGTCACTGTTTTCTCTGGCCTACATTTGTTTTCCTCAGCCTTCACAAAGTTAAATACCTCCAGCTCATATGTCTGAAGTCAAATGTAGCCTCTTGTCAGCTAAACAGCTTGTCAATATTGCGTAAGAGAGAACAGAGAGAGTTTAGACTGATAAAATGGGTTTTAATTACCACCCATTGTGTGCTGGCCCTCTCTCTCGCCCTCACTCCCTCAGACCCTCCTTGGAGCCATCTCCTGAGTTTGATTTCTGATAATTGGAACTGCTGACTGGACGTTTAAATTCACACCAGCAAGAGGCCGTAACACATGGCCTCTGAGGGACAGTTTGACAAACTGCCATCTGCATTTGTTTCCTCATTAGCACTATGCTGCTAGCTGCATTAACCCTACTTTTCCATTATCATCTCTGCCTGTCTTCTACCCTGCAACAAATAACGCAAGCCATTTATTGGAGAATATAAAGATCAACGTGACATGCTGTAATTCTTTGTAAAATACTGACATAACAGATGGTTAACCACCACTTTTAAATTTAATGGTTGTGTGTGTTTGTATGTAATTGGGTGGCCATTCGCAGTGTGTGTATTCACCTGCACAAACTGTCCAATGCATGCTTAATGTCACTGCTCGGCCTATTATTTTAGGACTTCAGGAAAAGACTTTTACTCTCCCATTGCAAAAACGATGTGGTCAGCTTGCTCACTGAACATTAATCTAATGAGTTTGCAAACATTTCAGTTTGAAAGCAGAATGTTTAACTTTCACCTTGAGACAAGAATACAGCGCAGTTGCACTTAACTGTGCTGAGTATTTAAGCCTTTAGCTTTTGTCCTTGTACAAAATGCGTGCAGAGAATGTTGTGAGTGGCATTCTTCCACTTCCCATTCAGCTTTTGAAAGAAAACCCATTGAGAGGATAGACCTAACTAGAAGCTGGACAGACCACACACACTATTGTTATCCACACACTGGATATGCAACCTGAGCTGATTTAGCAGTCGGTGAGTCCATCATTGTTGATTTCACCTGAATGATCTGCTTATCATTGCATATTAATCTGGTTCACTGTCTATCAATACTACATGAGTATTAAAAAAAAAGATTAAACTTCTCCTTGTGGAAGCATCAGTGTCTGTCAGGGTCTGTATTCTCGGGACAGTCGACTGTCATTCACCAAAAATGAGGCCGTCTGCAGCAAAGCACTACACGTCATTCAGGTTATTCAACACTATGAGCTATTCATAACCATTTAATTGACCAATATTATACAAAGGATACAGTATATACTTTAAATTAACTTGTGGTGGAGTAAGACGCCTTCAAAGCTAGGGTGTATTTAAAAGACAATTCCCTGTTATTTAAGTAAGTCAGTAAGTAAGGCTTAGCGATTAAGGCTCTGGGTTACTGATCGGAAGGTTGGGGGTTCAAGCCCCAGCACTGCCAAGCTGCCACTGTTGGGCCCTTGAGCAAGGCCCTTAACCCTCTCTGCTCCAGGGGCGCCGTATCATGGGTGACCCTGCACTCTGACCCCAGCTTCCTGACATGCTGGGGTATGCGAAGAAAACAATTTCACTGTTCTCTACTGTATATGTGAAAAATAAAGAATCATTATACCAGTCAAAGTCAGACATAACAGTTATAGTTTTACCATTACCACTGACTGTTGCAAACTGTTAATGCTGGAGACTCCTAAATAAGAGTCTCCTCACAGAAGACTTCACCGTAAGAAACATTACACAAGCTTTTCTTTAGTCTTTTGTGGAGTTCCTGTAAACCTGTGATTTGAACTACAATCAGAACTACTGTCCAAACCATGCTATTATTTATAATTAATCAACACCTTCTGACCAATCGAAATGGAGAATTCAGTAGTGCTGTGGCATAATGGACTTTATACCACATCGCAGTTGAATTCTCGATTCTGACTGGCTGACAGATGTTCTGAGGTGTGCAATTATTTTTCAGAAAATGCAAAGCTAAAGTAGTTCCAGTCAGGTGACTGCATTACAGTTCCATATCACTTTGCCAAGTTAACTGAAATAACAGAAAAGTTAGCCTATTGTCCACCACAGCACACACATTTAACAACAAACAAAATTACAGAAAATGTTGTCTGTCAAATTACATTAAATTGACATTTTCCAGAATTATTAGAAAAATATTGCCCACAAGTTTTGGATTTAACAAAAGAGGCCTGAGATGGGGTGTGTAATAAATTATTTCCACACACAAGAGTCTTTTAAGGACAAAAACCTGACAAATGCCTTGAAATAAAAATCTGAACAATGTCTGGAGCTGTGGTATATGCGGAATAATTGACTCCAGTCCATTGAATTATTAGACAATAATAAACACCCAAGGCATTACCACCTCGGGTGTCAATTAGTCCTTGCATAATGAATGTCAATGGTCAGTCCGTCGTCACTGGAAAAGCACGCTATGACATTAGAGCATAGTTTACACTACGAGGCCCCTGGTTTATTCCATCACTGGCAGTGATTACCAAGGATTTTTGGGTTAAATGTTCCATAAAATTTCTCATTTAGCTCATGTAGCTCATTTTGGAGAGCGAGAGCGAGAGAAAGAATTAAACTGGCACACGTGAAATAATTTGTATCAAATATATACAATTAAGATACTTTATATTATATATACTTTTGTGTGTGTGTTAGAAATTCACGAGTAATCCGACTTCACGCACTAATAATATTTATAATAAAAAAATAATGACCCCCCCTTTTTTTCCGCCATTTTGGTGTTTAAAACAGAATTGTTGCATTTCCGTGTTCCGGTTTACTCTAGCTCATTTCCGGTAAACTTCCGTTGAGTTTTGTTGACAGTTAGCTTGCACGCGAAAACACTTCACACGTATAACTTTCACCGGTCACAAATTTCTGTATTCGGTTAATAGCAAGTCATTAAAGGAGTTCCTTCACTATATCCGAGCTTGCTGGTGATATATCCACCGTGTTTCATTATTAGTGGCAGTTAGCTAGCATGCTAGCCGGCTATTTGGTTAGCTAGCCATATTAGCTCGGGGTGAATCCCGAATTGCTGTGTATTCCCTAGTTAAGTGCACTACGTGTAGTGCGAAATATTTGCTTTTACACTCGATGTAGTGCACTTCGTGTTTAATAGGGCGCGAATTTAGGATTTTGCCCAGCTGTTAGCTGAAGAGTGAGTATAGGAAAGCAGCCGTGTGTAGATTATGATTATGAGCAGACGCGTTTGTTATGCTTTTACTGGTTTTGAATAACGTCTGCGCCATGGACACTGAAGGGATCGTGATCCGGATAAAGACGCCGATGGGGGACATGGACTCATCGGTGGACTGTCCGTCACTTTTGAGCTTCAACGATTTACTGGTAAAGATGTCGCAGTGATGTCCCCTCATTAGCCGTATGATTTCACCCCATCAGAAGTAAAGAATGAAATAAACATCCTAATTGTGTCTTTCATTTGTGCTTTGCAGATCGCAATTAGAGACGTGATGCCTGAAGCGACCATTACAGCATTTGAATGTGAGCACTGCTTATTTAAAGATATTTATATCACTAACAATAATACTAGATTTATAGATCCTGAAAACAACTCGTGTGCTCTTCAATACTGTCAGCTGTAGTCTCAGTGACTGTAGCTGTAGGACCTTACAAGGGTGTTGTGGTGTAGTGGGCTAATCTAAAAGTATTAAAGGTCCGCAGTGTTCAAGCAGATGCTTAAAGCCTTGCGTACAATTCGGATGAGAGAAGATTTCCAGAAACATCTGTTTATTTTCCATACCGTTTGTCCTACACTGGGTTGTGGGGAGCCCAGAGCCTATCCAAGGGGACTTGCGGCACGAGGCAGAGGACACCCTGGGTACAATCGCACTCGCACACCTATTCACATACTACGGACAATTTGGGAATGCTAGTCAGCCTACGATGCATATCTTTGGACTTGGGGAGGAAACCGGAGTACATGGAGGAAACCCCTGCACGGGGAGAACATGCAAACTCTGCATGCACAGGGAAGAGGCGGGATACTAATTAATTGTGATTTATTCGCACAGGATAAGTGATTTCTCTAGAAATCAGAGACGAGAGTCTTAACTGTGTACGTATAGGTTGTTTTGACCTTTATTATAAGCACTCTTTCCATAAAACAAAAAAAAATGATAGATTTGGATGGGACCAACATCACAAAAATATCATATCAAGATTCTCAAAGACATTCCTATAATACACGATATACACTATATGGCTAAACATTTCTGGACACCTGACCATCACACCCATATGTGCTTGTTGAACATCCCATTCCAGATGTAGTCCCCATTTGCTTTTCTAATAACATCCAGTCTTCTGCGAAGGTTTTCCACTAGACTTTGGAGCGTGGCTTTGGGGATTTGCCCATTCATTCACAAGAGTGTAATGCGGTCACTGGGGTGCAGAGGGTGCTCCAATTCATCCAACACACAGGTGTTCAGTGGGGTTGAAGTCCTGTCTCTGTGCAGACAACTCGAGTTCTTCTACACCAACCTTGGCAAACCATGTCTTCATGGAGCTTGCTTTGTGCACGGGAGCATGGTCATGCTAGGACAGGTTTAAGCTTTTGGTTCCAATGAAGGGGAATTGTAATACTGCAGACGTTCTGCAAAGACATTCTAGAAAGTTGTGTGCGTCCACCATTGTGGTAACTGTTTGGCGAAGAATGACAAATAAGTATGAAGGGCAGGTGTCCATAAACCTTTGGCCTTTCAGTGTATATCACAATATATAGATTTGTTCACAAACAAATTGGTGTTGCAGTAGTGTTGCATTTAACAGCGAGTTTGATCATATTTTATTTCATCTCTGCAAAGATACTTTTTTTAAATTTATTTAAAACAAATGTTTAGTTATTAAAAAAAATTAACACCTAAATACAAGATTTTAACACCAAATTGTAATTATATATATATATATATATATATATATATATATATATATATATATATATATATATATATATATAATTACAATTTGGTGTTAAAATCTTGTATTTAGGTGTTAATTTTTTATATATATATATATATATATATATATATATATATATATATATATATATAAAACTGTGTATATATATAAAACTGTATATATGAGAGAGAAAAAAACAATATCCACATTATCAGAAAAAAATCATATTATGACAATTTATCATGATATTGATTTTATATTGTCGTATCACCCATCCCTACACTGATAATAATTATATTACCCCACTTCTCTATGTAAAACTAATCCAGTCTGCATTTTGGATGCTTTCACATTCAGTGTATAGTCTGTCTGAATGGAACCCCCCCTTGGGTTCAATTCAGTGCCTTCCCCCCCATGGTGTGGTTCATTTGTGCAGGTAAGAACACAGACATCACACTCAAGTCTGGACCGAAACAACTGGTCTGAATGAGGTGACCTTGGTCCGATTCTAAGTGAACTGTAGCGCCGTTCGATTGCAGTGAGACAGTGCTTTGGCCCGAGTCAATGTATATTACATCCAGTTCATATTAAGTTAGATAGAAAATAAAAGTTAAAGAAAACGTACAGCATATTCTGCAAGAAAGGATGTTAAAGCTATGTAGACATTTAGAATTTGTGCCAATAGCATGCAAAGATATAACACTTTAGAGCATTGAAATAAAATGCAAATTAAAGGTGATAGCTGGGAAAACAACCATCTGTCTGTCTAACTATCTATCAGCATTTCATCAAAGCCATGTGACATAACCATGTGATCAGAAATTATTTGTTCATATTGAAAGTACTGGAAGTAATGCTTACATTTTGCTTTAGAAATGTGTATGAACCCTGTTGTGAACTCTTCTGTTTTAGATGAGGATGAGGTTGGTGACAGGATCACAGTTCGGAGTGATGAAGAACTAAAGGCCATGCTGTCCTATGTGAGTATTGTTTCAGCTTTCAGTAAAAGCTACTATATATATATATATATATATATATATATATATATATATATATATCTCTCAAAGGATTGTTTAAAAAATCTGCTATTTCTATTAAAACACTTCATGAGAAGTAATTTATCATGTCAGGTCAACAATCTATGCTATTATCATAGATCATCCTAGATTAGACAGTATGAATTAGACACCTCTATGGATTTTTGTCACTTCCTGTTGAATATGTGGTAGGTGAAGTAATGACTAGGGATGAAATGGTTACCGGTTTCGCGATAAAATCCCCCGACGGTTAGTATTACTGTGTCAGATTTAATTACCATTAAAATCGTGTGCGATTATCGTGTTTTGTACAACTTGTGGGAAATGCTGTCCACACACACCTAGCATGAGTCTGACGCAGGCGCAGCATGCAACATTGTTTTTTGAGCGTGAAAACGGACACTACAATTAAAAACTGAACGGGTCTGCTCAGTTCGGCATGAGCAGAATGAATCAGAGTCGCAGCACAGATCGGGACAGAGTGAGGCGACCCGACTGACAGGAAGAGTGAGGCGACCCGACTGACAGGAAGAGCGAGCCGACCCGACTGACGGAAAGAGCGAGGCGAGCCGACCCGACTGACGGAAAGAGCGAGGCGAGCCGACCCGACTGACGGAAAGGGCGAGGCGAGCCGACCCGACTGACGGGAAGGGCGAGGCGAGCCGACCCGACTGACGGGAAGGGCGAGGCGAGCCGACCCGACGGACGGGAAGGGCGAGGCGAGCCGACCCGACGGACGGGAAGGGCGAGGCGAGCCGACGGGAAGAGCGAGTCGAGCCGACCCGACTGACGGGTAGAGCGAGCCGACCAGACTGACAAGAAGAGCGAGGCGAGCCAAACTGACTGACAAGAGGAGCGAGCTGACTGACGGGAAGGGCGAGGCGAGCCGAGCCGACTGACGGGAAGGGTGAGCCGAGCCGACTGACGGGAAGGGTGAGGCGAGCTGACCCGACTGACGGGAAGAGCGAGCCGACCCGACTGACAGGAAGAGCGAGGCGAGCCGAACCGACTGACGGGAAGAGCGAGGCGAGCTGACCCGATTGACGGGAAGAGCGACGCAAGCCAACCCGACTGACGGGTAGGGCGAGTCGAGCCGACCCGAATGACGGTTAGGGCGAGGCGAGCCGACTGACGGGAAGGGCGGGGCGAGGCGACTGACGGGAAGGGCGGTGCGAGGCGAGCCGACTGACGGGAAGGGTGGGTCAAGCCGACTGACGGGAAGGGCAAGGCCAGCCGAACCGACTGACAAGAAGAGCGAGGCGACTGATGGGAAGAGCGAGGCGAGGCGACCCGACTGACGGGAAGGGCGAGGCGAGCCGAGCCGAACCAACTGACAAGAAGAGCGAGGCGACTGATGGGAAGAGTGAGGCGAGGCGACTGATGGGAAGAGCGAGGCGAGCCGACCTGACTGACGGGAAGGGCTAGGTGAGCCATCCCGCCTGACGGGAAGAGCGAGGCGAGCCAACCCAACTGACGGGAAGGGCTAGGCGAGCCGACCCGCCTGACGGGTAGGGTTAGGCGTGCCAACCCGACTGACAGGTAGGGCGAGGCGAGCCGACTGACGGGAAGGGCGAGCCGACCCGACTGACAAGAAGAGCGAGGCGAGCCGAACCGACTGACGGGTAGGGCGAGTCGAGCCGACCCGAATGATGGTTAGGACGAGGCGAGCCGACTGACAGGAAGGCCGGGGCGAGCCGACTGACGGGGAGGGCGAGGTGAGCCGAACCGATTGATGGTTAGGGCGAGGCGAGCCGACTGACGGGAAGGGTGGGTCAAGCCGACTGACGGGAAGGGCAAGGCCAGCCGAACCGACTGACAAGAAGAGCGAGGCGACTGATGGGAAGAGCGAGGCGAGGCGACCCGACTGACGGGAAGGGCTAGGCAAGCCGACCCACCTGATAGGAAGAGCGAGGCGAGCCGACCCGACTGACGGGAAGGGCTAGGCGAGCCGACCCACCTGATGGGAAGAGCGAGGCGAGCTGACCCGACTGACGGGAAGGGCTAGGTGAGCCGACCCGCCTGATGGGTAGGGCGAGTCGAGTCGACCCGACTGACGGGTAGGGCGAGGCGAGCCGACCTGACTGACGGGTAGGGCGAGGCGAGCCGACTGACGGGAAGGGCGAGCCGACCCGACTAACAAGAAGAGCGAGGCGACTGACGGGAAGGGCAAGCCGAGGCGACTGACGGGAAGGGCGAGCCGACCCGACTGACGGGAAGGGCGAGGCAAGCCGACTGACGGGAAGGGTGAACCGACCCGACTGACAAGAAGAGCGAGGCGAGCCGAACCGACTGACAAGAAGAGCGAGGCGACTGACGGGAAGGGCGAGGCGAGGCGACTGACGGGCGAGGCGAGGCGACTGACGGGAGGGGCGAGCCGAGGCGCCTGACGGTAAGGGCGAGCCGAGGCGACTGACGGGAAGGGCGAGCCGACCCGACTGACAAGAAGAGCGAGGCGAGCCGAACCGACTGACAAGAAGAGCGAGCCGACCCGACTGACGGGTAGGGTGAGCGAGCCAACCCAACTGACAGGTAGGGCTAGGCGAGCTGACTGACAAGACGATGGCGGAAGATTTGGTTTAATATAAACGAGTTTGTCATCGCACACTCTCGTTGTTGTGCCGCCTCTGACTTGCCGCTAAATCTAAAGCGAAAGTAAAATGCACATGGCCCCACAGGCATTCATAAGCAATTTAAAAGCGACGGGGAAACGATGGAAAAACGCCAACGAAGTGCCAAAGCCCCCTTTCGCAGCATCTTTCTTCTGGCAAGTTCTGCAGACAGAGTTACCATTTTCTGTTAAGTTTCTCTCAGCATTTTTATAAAATACAAAATATGACCACACTTTGGATTTGGTCCCATTGGAAGGTTCGAAAATCTCACGATCGCTGTCACTGCCTTCCGCCATGTTCTCCAACTGAACTAAATGATCGCAGCAAGCCTAGTGACAACCTCTTTATAGTCAAATATGAAACCTGTTTAAACGATTTCAGTGTGTGTATCAGTATTTTCTGTACATTTTCAGCACATGTTAACAATACCGTGATAATACTGATAACCATGATAGTTTTGGTCATGATAATCGTGATATGAAATTTTCATACTGTGGCATCTCTAGTAATGGCTATTTCACTCTTATTTTGGTAATGGCTCTTATTTTGCTCTTACGAGCAGAACAAATCAAAACAGACTAGAACTATTTCTAATGGATAAACATTGTGTGTATTGCACATATATAAATATGATCAATCTCTATAACCTAAAGTGTTTTTCCTTTCACTAAAATGAGTTTATGTGCAAGGTGAATAATGCTTTCAGGAAAAAATTAAAAAGATAAAAAATGTATTTGAAAGTATCTGTTCCTTTATATCAAAGTATTTATGTTCCCAAGGAATTATAATTACTGACCTCAGACTATTGTGTGAACCATTGCCTGGTTTCAGTTGAACTATTTAGTCTTGGGAGTGTTTTTGTTAGAAAGGAAAGCTATTAAAATCTCTTATTGTACATCTATTCACCCTTGGGCAAAATCTTCTCATTACATGGCAGATTGGCAGGGATAACAAGTAGCTGTGTTTTCTTATCTCTTTATCTTCATCTTCCCCTTTTTTTGGTTGTAACAATTGATGTATCCATGGCAACCCGTGACCCCTGGCAGGCTCGTGTGCCAGCATGGCATTAAGCATGCACGATGGAGCAAAGCGTCAAATTACATTTCTGTTTCTTTACTCAAGGCGTGAAGTCACAAATGAGCCCAGAGCCAGTCGCTAACTGATAATGCTGCCTATTAATTGGAGGATTTTTTGTGAACAAGCATGTAATAATATTCATACTGCTAACACTCTGTAGTACACTGAGTTCAGATCGTATTTGCCCACACGCTGGTGGTGATGATGCTGTGCTTTTCAAAATCTGAAGGATGGTCTTTCATGAGAAAATGCTTTATATATTTCTGTATTCTATATTTGTTACTATTTTACAATAATCTCACCCGATATCACATCTTCCAAGAAAATGCAATGTTTACATGGTCAACGATTATATTAATGTATGAAAGATCCAATTAAAGCAGGCAACAAGTCTGTCAAAATGTATTTAAAGCAGTTTTGGACAGTATGAATTGTGCAAGTAGATACATTTTTCTTAAAGAGGTTTGTTTGCCATAATGAGTGAGAGACCATGCCTCCTTCACTGGGTCAGACAAGCCTATAGGCCACACCTCCTTCACTGGGTCAGACGGGCGTATAAGCTACACCTCCTTCACTGGGTCAGACGGGCGTATAGGCCACACCTCCTTCACTGGGTCAGACGGGCGTATAGGCCACACCTCCTTCACTGGGTCAGACGGGCGTATAGGCCACACCTCCTTCACTGGGTCAGACGGGCGTATAGGCCACACCTCCTTCACTGGGCCAGACGGGCGTATAGGCCACACCTCCTTCACTGGGAATGAGAGGCACAGAGGACACACCTCCTTGATTGAGACTGACCGTAGCAGAAGTCACACCTCCATCACTAGGCACAAGTTACACCTGACTGACCGGTATGGTGACCACACATCCTTTACAGAGACTAACAGGCACAAAGGCTCTTCAGTATGTCCTCTGTACTGACGCCATGTAATTTTTAAATAGACTTTTCAGAAGAATGGTTTAGAAACAAGTGGATTGACCACAGAGACATGCTAGTTAATGATGGAGTTACAGAGATGCACGTTGATTAATGGTACATATTTAATTCGTGGAAGTCACTAATTATTTATTGAATGAAATGAATGCCTAAAACGTGCAGGTGTTAGTGTTTGTTTTAATCCGAAAAAACAATGTACTGGACTCTTGTGGTGTAATATTTTGTCCTTTTGTCCTTGTTTAGTGTATTGTTTTCATGTTTTCCCTCAGAGCCAATATTAAATGCATTCCTCAATACTTACTGTTCACATTGCGGATGTCGGGAGTAATGACTTGTGAACGTTTCTCTCTGAAGTGCAGCAGAAACTAAATGAACTATCAACTTTTATTATATATTATTCAGTACTTAAAGATCCGCCTCATTAGAAGTATGCCCCCCTCTGCGCAGAGGAATTTTTCAAAATCCACTTTCAGCTGGTGTTGTCTCTTACCCCCTATCAGCTCACAGTCACTATGCTAGCCACAGGCTCAATAATCACTATTTCTGATTTTAAATGGAAAGGTGGAATTTTTGATTTATTTTTTACACCAGTTGCTGATCCGCTTCACCAGACTGAGCGTTTTCTAAATGCAAATCGCACTACATCACAGATGTCTATTTGGAACCATAAAACATGCAAGAGAAGCACAGAGTAGTGATTGTGAAAGCTTGGGTTTTTCCTTATTATTATGGTTTGTACGCCTTTTGGGAGGAAACCCAGTGTTTAAGGAAGTGAATTGTACAGGGAATGTAAAACACATACGTCACAGGTTTACTGCAATGTATAGAAGTTTAACGTGCGCAATCATTTTATTCGTTGTCGAACGTGGTGGTCTTTTGCCTACACGGCTGTTTGGTCTCCGGTGAGATGTGTGTGTATGAATTGCTTTGATGTCATTAATTCCAGATGAAGGGACATCTATTATGTTGAACTGGTAGGAGTTGAGAGACGGCTGCTTTGAAGGCTACGTAGGCAAGAAATTTCTGTACGTCTCCATTGTCCTTGAAATACTCCCGATTTGAGACGTAGCTTTGTGATTAAGGATGCTGCAAACAAGACAAGAATAAAGTATGGGGAAAATATTAGTGAAACATATATATATTCTTATATATACTTATTTTTTCACAGTCATGTGAAAAAATAAGAACAGCCCATGGAAATTTTTGCCGTTTTTGGCAAATTTGGACAAGCAAACATTTGATCATCTTCGAAATAGTGCCTATTAATCAAGTTGATATACTTGAACAAAATTACAAGGAAAATTAACTTTTTCAATAATTTATTAAACAGAAATATCAATAGATGTGATATTCTTCTCTGGAAAAAGTAAGTACACCCCCTAGTGTTGCCCCCTGTAGCAGAAATAACTTATTATAGGCGTTTTACATAATTGTCCACCAGGATTGCTGGAATTTTTGACCACACTTCCATGCAGTATGCTTTCAGTTGCAAGATGTTTGAGGGTTTTCTTACATGTACTGCCCATTTCATAAACCCCATCCCCCCCAAAATATTAATGGGATTTAAATCCAGGCTTTGACTAGGCCAGTCCATAACTCTCCATTTCTTCTTTTTGAGCCATTTCTTGGTGGATGTGCTAGTGTGCTTTGGATCATTATCCTGTTGAATGGTCCACTTTCATTTCAACTTCAACTTTCAGACAGATGGCCTCACATTATCTTCAAGCACTCTTTGATATGATTCAGAATTCATAGTTGACTCAACGAATGCAAGCTGTCCAGTCCCTGAGGCAGTGAAGCAACCCCAAACCATAACATTTCCACCACTGTGCTTCACAGTTGGTATGAGGTGCTTCTCCTGAAAAGCTGTCTTTGGTCTGTGCCAAACATGTCTGCTGTTACTGTGGCCAAACAACTCTATCTTTGATTCATCTGTCCAGAGCACATTATTCCAAAAGGCCTGGTCTTTGCCTATATGCTCATTGGCAAACTGTAATCCTGCAAAGGCTTTTTCATGGCAGGCCTCTGATACAGGTCAAATTTGTGCAGTCTCTTTCTGATTGTAGTATGCACTTTGACACCAACAGTTGCAAGACTTACTAGCAGATCCTGTGATGAAACGTTGGGGTTCTTGGAGATTTCTTTTTACATCAGACGGTCTGCGCTTGGGCTGAATTTGCTGGGACGACCCAAGGGCGGCTGTGGCTCAGGTGGTAGAGCAGGTTGTTCACTAATCGTAGGGTTGGCGGTTCGATTCCCGGCCCACGTGACTCCACATACCAAAGTGTCCTTGGGCAAGACACTGAAACACAAGTTGCTCCCGATGGCAAGTTAGCACCTTGCATGGCAGCTCTGCTACCATTGGTGTGTGTGTGTGAATGGGTGACTGAGACACAGTGTAAAGCGCTTTGGATTAGAGCGCTATATAAGTGAAGACCATTTACCATTTACGGCCAGTCCTGGACAAATTGGCAGTCGTTTGAAATCTGTACCATTTGTAGATGATTTTCCTTACAGTGTAATGATGTATTTCAAATAATTTGGAGATCTTTTTAAATCCCTTGCGAGACTCATAGGCATCCACAACCTTTTTTCTGAAGGCCTTACAGAACTCTTTAGATCTTGGCATGGTGACACCACACACCACAATAACAAAGGGAACACCAGACACTAGATATGAGAGGGGTATAAATAAAACAGGTTCCACCTGCACTCCCTAAGCAGGTTCTAATCACTGGCACCCAATCTTGAACACCTGATTCTAATTTTATGGACTTGAAGGTGTGATAAATGTAGGGGTGCACTTACTTTTTTTTTTTTTTTTTAGGTGACTGATGTTTTTTGTTCATTTAGATAGTGAAAATTACTACAAAATGTCACTTGTATGTGTCATTTGATAGCGTGTATCACCTTTATTAATATGTTTGCTTGTCCAAATGTGTCGAAAAAAGCCAACAATTTCCATGGGGTGTACTTATTTTTTTCACATGACCATGTGTGTGTATATGTTTATATATTAGTGTCTGTGTGTGTGTATATATATATATATATATATATATATATATATATATATATATATATATATATATATTAATTAGTATATTTAGTACATAACCTTGCATTTAACCTTAAACTCTCAGTGTCTAGTACAACATGCACTATCACACACTCCTCTTTTCCTCCAGTCTCAGTTCACTAATTGAGGAGCGCTCTATTCTGGGTGTGTTAATGATGCCAGCAGGAGAAGGGTCTGGTCCGAGTGTCCCCTCTGGCACAGAGCATTCAGCCTCTGATCAAAATGCCTTTAGTTATTGTCCAACAAAGGGGGATTTCTTTTAATACACTGCTACAGATTAGTCTGTAATTGTGCCCCTAATCAATAAAGAAGTGGAGCGGAAAATTAAAGGTGTAAGTGTCTGAACACACATTTTTTCGGAAGAGGCACATTGCTGGAGGCGAGAACGAGAGAGAGAGAGAGAGAGAGTGTTATGGAAAGAGAGAAGTGTGGGAGGAGAGAGAGGCAGTTGTGAGGTGACAGTGATAAATAGGGCATTTAATAGAACAGCTGCAGCAGCTCTGCTTCTACAGCGTGCCTTCATGTACACTTATGTATTTATCTCACACACATACACACACACACACAGAGGAGAAGGAAAGAAATGCACTACTGGCTCTGACTGCTTTGCATAAAGAAGTGTGAGAAAACTGCAGAGACAGATTTGCTGTCCTGGCCCTGTTCTACTTCTCACCAGTCCCCGTTCAGTCCAGTTTAGGATTGATAAAAAGATGATTATATTTAGCAGAGTTAGAAAGAGAACTGTTATAATTGCAAGTGAAATAAGTAAGGAACAAAACACGACAGGGGCATGCTAGTATAGGAAAGTAATCAACGACGGGGCAGGTTAGTGCAACGCAGTAAAATTAACTGTTTCAATGAAGTTGTTTTCTCTATAACGGTGTTCCATTCCTCTTATACCACAGCAATTTGCCAATGATTACAATGTTTGTTTAATTAATGAATAGTATGTTGTACTTTTTTAATATTTATAGTTACATTTATTGTCATCAAACCATGACTAAGCTTTTTACAATTGACCAGATGCCATGTCAAACTGAACCGATTTATAAGCCAGTTTTCGTTTTAAAAAAAATCCCGGTCTCTAAATATCTTCTGCCTCTTAAGGGCATAATGTGCTAACTCTTCCAGTAATATCAATTCTGCCATTTAAGCCAAGCCTTGGCTTACAGCTGCCATCTGCACAGACCAGCACATCCTGCTTTTTTTTCTTTCATCTTAATTGAACAACTAGCCTTATTTGTGTTAAAATGGATTTTGGTCGACTGTGTGATATTTCCTTAATACCCTTTAGGGGTATATGAACCGACAGGTCTAAAAAAAAAAAAAAAAAATGTAAGCGAATTGAATTTTCAAAGCCAATCAATCGA
Source organism: Ictalurus furcatus (assembly GCF_023375685.1). Lineage (NCBI taxonomy): Eukaryota > Metazoa > Chordata > Actinopteri > Siluriformes > Ictaluridae > Ictalurus > Ictalurus furcatus. Next base: position 12,063,635 of record NC_071281.1, read on the forward strand.
GGTGTTTAAATTAGTTAGTTTTCGTGCAAATAAATTTACACACACTCAGGAGCAGGACTAGGATACAAAAGGTTTTCTGAATTTACGGGATTTTCATGAATACCAATGTTTTTGTGCAAATGCTCATACAAATGATGAAATTAATCAAATAAATCCATTCATGTCCAGCTTGATAAATGAGGCCTGTTGTTTTTAAGTAATTTGGAAATTATGCCATTTTGGATTAATTCTACTCTTGCTAAATTCAGGAGTTTTTGTGTCGCAATGCTTATTCAGAAATGCTGCGGTTTAGGTTTGAAGGTTTTAAGGTCTTCATAGTTGTCCTTGACCTGTTTGGTGATTGTCAGTTAATGTCATCATCTTTTCTCCTTTCTTGCTGTCTTCTTGGTTTTCTCCTTCTCCCTACTTCATGCCTTATTGTCTCCATCTTCTGTTATGTTGTACTCTTGCTTTTTTTCTTCTTTTTCCTCCATCTCCTCAGTCCTCAGACATTTATTTCCATTTCCACTTTTTTTTTTTTTTTTGCAAGCTGCACAACATCTTCCGTACCAGCGCTGCAGGTCTTCTACTCTTGCTCCCAAGAAATCTGAAAATAGGTCATCAAGTTCTGCAGAGTACTGACTACATGGCTCTAACACATTAATAATCTGTCATGGTCCTGTAGATATACTTTCCTACAGAAGTCATTTTCAACCCAATTCCAAACACCTTGATAAAGTCTGTTTATGATTCGGGGTCCATAAGGACTGAGTTGGGAAACTGCTCTAATGCCCCAGTTTTGCAGGAATCCACACACCTGTTAGACCTGTGTGGTAGAGGACAAATGTGTTCTTGTTTTACTGTAACATTAATTACAACATATTTTATGCCCTAGCTTCTCATTTACATGTTCATATTGGCCAGTTGCTCCAATTTTGGTCATCCAACAAATGTTAGTCTTTTGTATCAACACCGGAAGCTTATACTTTTTTTGATTTTTATATTGTGTCAAATTACTGTGTTCATTTTTAAGCTCCTATACTCACTCGCACACAGACACATAGCCGTCCCTCCCCCGGACACCTCCGTCTGGATTTGTGGTTGCAGTAGGTTGATTGTGTGTGATCGGGGCCTGTGTCTGGATACAAAGGTCTTGTGCTCAACAGAAAGGCGGGGCGACCCGTCTCAGAGCCAGATGGTTCCATTAACATAAGCATCAATTGAAATGTCCAGACCGAGCCCAGGTCTAAATCTAAAACCTGTGGAATGACTTGAAGAGGGCTGTGCACAGGAGATCCCCTCACAATTTGATAGATTTGGAGCATTTTTGCAAGGAAAAGTAGAATATAATTGCCAGATCAAGATAATTTGGTAGACTCTTATCCAAAAAGATTGAGTGCTGCATAACAAGCAAAAGGTTAAGCACACTTAAGCAACCAGATTATTGTAAGTTTTTTCATTTTCTTTTTTTGTTTTTGGTAAATTGCTCCTATTTGTTTTTCGTTCGCTTCTATTTGTTTTTCAATATAGCTGGTTGCTATATCATATTAAAGGTGATAATTTATCTTTGACATTTTTACATCACAAAAACCTGCCACTTTAACAGGGGTGTGTAGAATTTTTATATTTACTGTATACTGTATTACAATTTTAAAATGACTTATACAGTGATTTTATATGTGTGTGTGTGTATATATATATATATATATATATATATATATATATAAGATAGATGAATGAATGAATAAAAAGATAGCGAATGTTGAAATAAACTTCTAAAAAAAAAAAAAAAAGGGTCTAGTGTTTTGACAATATGCATGAATTGGTTTAATTTAAATATATGGCTTACACCCTTATTATTTAGAGGCATATAAAATAGCACTTGATCCAGCACATCCTATGACCATCAAGATCCATAAAACAAAGAACTATAAAACTCGTGTGTGTGTGTGTGTGTTTATATAGTACTGTAATACAGTGATGGAACAGCGCATGAATGGACTGCTACCTGAGCCACTGCAGATCTTTCCTCGAGGTTAGTGAAATACGTGTCTGTGCTTGTGCCATTCCTGTGGAATTCCAGTTGAACCTGAAAGAGTCTGCTCAAAGCTAATCTGGTCATTTCAGATACTGTAGTTCATACTGCAATTCAATGTAGTGTGGAAAACTTGCTGCTTTCAGAAACTAATCTAAAATAACACTTGCTTCTTGGCTTTTGGGTGAAATCATAGTTTGTAATTTTCCAGGTTACAGTAGGTGTAACATGCAGTCTTGTTTGTTTAAAAACTTTTCCACATCATGTCTCTGCAGTGAGCTTTAAAAGGGAAAGCCACAGACTTTTTCAAAGTGCCATCAGAATTCACTTGTCAGGACGACAACAGTCATGCAGTGTTTTTAAATCTGGAGACGCTTTAAATGGTTTATGATGTGAAACATGGGTAATGATTTCTATAACTAGCAGTTTGTTTGGCTACATCCCTCTTCTAGTTGTTATGTAATGTTGATAACACTAAAATGTTGTTTGTTTCCACCTTCCGTGTTCCTTAATTATAGGTTATATAGTAATAACACAAATGTTCATCATGGTTTTCCGAATTCATCAGTGGACAAATGATAAATTCATTAGCTAACACACCGATAAGTAAATGTACTAAAACCACAGCAACAGGGGTACAAGCCAATGTAGTCATTTTATGGCAAGCTAGGGGATGACTGTGTAGCCACAGTGCGATTCATTTCCTGATAAAGGTACATCTCGTTGCTACAAAGTTATTGCCGAAGGTTTTGCTTATGAGATGCGGTGTTCTGTCCTCACATTGCACGTAAAAATATAATTCAGGCTAGTTTCTTTCTTTTATCTTCGTATGTATAACCGTGAAGTGACTACATTGTCATATGATGCACTTGATGCACTTTATTTTCTTTCACCCCATGTTCCTTTCCTGATTATAAAAAGATCATCTCTGATTTGTGCATGGTAATTAATCCATTGGGTAACGATGAGTAAAAAATAGTAATAAAACTACTAAAAGCTAATAGTCCAGATAAAAAAAATCTGTTTGTCCCAGGTGACCTGGCTACTGATTTGTCCACCCCTGGAGACTAGGTTTGAGAGCATGAATCGCAGTAACAGCGAAACACTAGTTTATAGTTTACACAAACCTTTAACATAAAATTAGCCTAAAAAGTCTCCAAGGCTTTAGGTAATGTATTTGTAATCATTCGTGTAATAACTTTCAGAGGTACATTTCAGAGGTTTAAACGCTTCCAATCCCTTGTTCCTATTTCCCCCATTGTGCACATTTCTTTGTACGTTTCTCTTAAAGTGGTGCCTATTTCATCTAAACGATCTGAATGACTTTTCTCAATGAGCGAATAATGTAGCATCTCAGAAAAATCAGTGGAATTCCTCTTTAATTATTTAAACTTTTTGCTCAGCCCCATTTTCTGCCAAAAGTATTTCAAATATTCCTTTATTGCGTCTCCTTCTCTGACCCTGATGTGCCTTACAATCCAGACCAATTACTTTTGCAGCCGGCAAGACTCCTGGGAACCGGAACATCCACGGCCTGAAGGTAGGCATATCCATGATTGTTTCTGAAACGTCACGTCCTGCTGTGTACCACTTATTGAAATGTCAATTGGAGTCGAGACATTTGTGCTTTGTGTCTCTTATTTTACATTTTCATCTCTTCTTTTGCCCTCCAAGAGATTTAGAAAAGTTGGGTTTCCTCTCGTATTCCATTCTTCATCATTCAGTCATTAGTCATGAATGTGCTGCTTTCATATACTTACATGATGTATATTTTTGTGTCAACCAAATCACAGTCCAGCATTTGGTTTGTACTAAGTCTTTGTAATCTTTTTTTTAGTTTTGTCCTTTGTTTTAATCGAAAGTTAATTGGCTTTAAACTGTGGTGGAAGCTGTATACATTTAAATGATACTAATTAACAAGCAAATCACTGCCTTGCTGGACTACTCACCATAACCTAAAGACCTCAATTAGGCTAGTTATTTTTAGTCACTTCTGTTTTCTCTCTCTTTTTTTTTTATTGGTCCCAGTTGGTGAGATGTAGATCTAAGAACAACTAGCCTTGTAAACCTTCCTTTTGAATGAAAAATAAAGGACGTCATGTTGGTTTGTAATTATACTTCTTCAGAAGCCATCTTTAATTTTGCACCACTGTCTCTTTCTTTCCCTCTCTTTAATTTTCTTTGCCCCAGTGACCTGTGGGTTTGTTGTTGAATTTTGTCACAATTAGGCGAGGGTGTTGATGGACTTTCTCTTCTTTTAGGTGAACACACGCCATGGCTCGTCCAGCAGCCGGGGATCCTCTCCTGCCGAGTCTCTGTCCAGCAACAGGTGAGTCGGACTGGGATTTAAACATAAATTTACACTGCAAATTTATTCTATCCAATTACTTCCTTTCATTTGACCGTTCCTCTTGTTAGAGCTTAGCAGTGAAGAGCTACAGACCTTAAAGACAGCCTGTGCATTCTGGAGAAACATTTGGCCAGGTTTAAATTGAACCTGGGTACAAATAAAAAACTAGTGATCCAGCCACCACTTGTACAAATGAGCTCCCATTAACTACCTCAGGGCCATGTGGTGCTTTATTTTGGCTATTCTGACCACATTTAGACCTGCTTTATTCACTCCTAGTCTGTGAAGGCTGGTGTGTGTTCCCACTCCAGTGCGCCTAACTCAATTAAGCAGCCAGTTATCAGCTTCCTTACAAGATGACTCAGGTGAGCTCGAGCAGGGAACACTACACTGATAAAGAAGAACATTGATCTAGATTAATTCACACCTGGGATCTGGCTTCTCCACACAGATTTAGCAGAATTGACTTAAAATTATATTAGGGCGTGAGTGGGCGCTCTTCATTAAACGTCCTATTTACTAGGTGTAATTTGTCTTGTATAGAAATTATTGAATAGAAAGTGAAAACGATGTTCTACCCTTACATGTTGTTTCTGCTTAGCAGTTTAAAGAAATCCTCTGCAGAGCTGAAAAAGATACTGACCAATGGCCAGGTACTGAAATTCTATACACTCTTTATATGTTCTCAATATATTGTTTTGATAAACATGATTGACTGCTTTTCCTGATACGCTTATGTATCTACAGTACAGTTTTTCCTACTTCACTATATAAGTGTGTTGGTGAGTTATTAAAATTCTCCACCAGCGTCTTAGCCACTTTATCGTATACGCAGGGTGTCTGCAATTCCATAAGAAATCTTCATTTGATATGAGTGGTTAAGCTATTGGGCTACTGATCAGAAATTTAAATCCCTATGCTGCTGCTGTTGTGTCCCTGAGTCAGGCCCTTAATCGCTTGACTGCTCAGTTGTATCCTGTATCAATTATAAGGTTTTAAATTATTCTTAGTCTTTGTGTTCTCCATTATCCATTGATATACAGATATACTGTGTATTGACTTTATTCATCTTTTAATATTACCAGCATTACAGGTCATCTTTGGGAATAACACAAGAAATAATGCTTTTATTAATGTTTTTGCCATATATAAGTTTTGCATCCTCACTGTTAGTTGATACCCATCCCACTGCCCATCACAATTATTTTAAATGAAGTAAAATCTCTAGCATGAGCTATGTTTTCTTACAGGACCAAGCTCCTTATTGCACAAGAAGCACATTGTGACTTATTAGGATAGCAGATATGTTCACACAAATGAACATATATATAAATAGCTGGAACATTAAAATATTAGAATCTATTGAATTATTAGATTATTAAAAGGATATTAACCTGCCTCATTCATTCTGATAGAAATGTAATTCATATTGGCCTCAGTCATTTTTTCTGTATTCCAGTTGTCATGTTTAAATGAACGTTTTCTATTCTAGTTAAGCTGTTTGGGGGGGAAATGCAAATACAACCAAAAGTAGGGGGAAACACACCCAAAATTGAAACAACTTTAAAGTAAACAAATTTTGACATTACAAATTGTGTGGTAGTTTTATTTGTTCCTCTGTAGAATAAGCATAAGTAGACAAGTTTCGATACTTGTGACTTATTTTGAAGTATTTTTATATTATAATCTAAAATATTACGTGACATTTTTAAGTAGCACTGAAAAATCTAGGAGCCCTATGGATAATCTGATCTGTCAGCATATCTTAAACTCAGCTTGAGCTGTTTTTTTAATCAAAAATTCTGTGAAATCCTAAAGGAATGGCAGTTTATGTATTATCAGTTAATCTATTACAGTACTTGGCATGTGACATGACTTGCTGTGTGCTACTGACCGCGGTGCGCACGTGTATCAATAGATTCTTATTGAGTGCCTATTGAAAAGCAGTTCACGTCCCTTTTCTACATGGTCCATTTGAGAGCTTTATCTTGACTAACTGTTATCTGTATTATCTATATTCTGCTGCTCTGAGCTTCTCTTCTCTGTCCAGCAGCACGACATGTGTCAGTGTGGAGATGCCAGTGTCAGATAGACAATTAAGTAAATCAGGCCCCCATGTGACACCTGTAACAAGCACAAGCAGGGGAGCTGTGGCCTCTAGTACCACCCACACACCCCTAATCAATGGACCGTCACTGGAGTCAGTTCCATATTTCCCAGTTAAAATGAAGCTTGACAGTAAGGCATTAACTTAGTTTTGGCCTCAGCTGTGTGGGGGGAAAATACTTGTTTCACACTATCAGTGTTATTGACGTGCTGTCACCCTGATCAGACAATCAGATCAAACGCCGCTTAATGGGATGTATGCATTTATATACATACAGTCCCCTCTCTGAATCTGAGACGATCAGAATTTCAGCTTTCATTTCCTGATATTTACATCTACATGTATTAAACAACTTAGAACTTGACACCTTTTATTTGAACCCACCCATTTTTTAAGTGATCAAAAATATTGGAACATGTGACAGACAGGTGTTTCTTGCTGCCCAGATGTGCCCTGTTAGATTAATTGTTGAAACAGTTAATAGCTCTGAATGGTTTGAGCCCTGGGTTTCACCTGTAAAGACTGCATTTGTTGTTAAAACGGATAAACCAACATGAAGACCAGAGAGCTGTGTATGGGAGAAAAGAAAGCCATATTGAAGTTGAGAAGAGCGGGAAAATCAATCCGAGCCAACGGGCATAGCCAATACAACAATTTAAAATGTTGAAAAAGAAAGAAACCACTGGTGTACTAACAATCAGACATTGAACCGATCAGCCAAGTCTTCACACAGCACTGAACCATTGTATTTGTGAGCATTTCTCCTGTCAAACAACCTGTGCCATGGTTTTCTTACCAGACCTTGGTTTATTAATTGTGTGAATTCACATTCTTAATGTAGACCTTAAATAAATTTATGTTCTTTATAGTTAGACTGCCAAAACTTATTATGTTCAGACATCCAGAAATCTGTGTTGGTTCGAGGAGATTTTTCACGTTTTATGTGTGTGTTGGAGTGGAAGGAGGTCAGTCTGTGTATCTTGCTAGTAGAGGACAAACTTCTCCCTGTAGCTCACCGGTGTCAGCAGGGGGCCAAACTGTTTTATACACGTTTTGACAGCCTTTGTCAGAGTTAAGCAAGACAGCACAGGTAAACAAATGGTCGTTAGTTTTGCCATCTTTCCCGCCTCCAAACTTGTCCTTTTCTAAATTGGACAGCAAATGTTGTTATTGATCCCGCTCCGCTGCTCCTCTTGAAATGACCCAAGAGCCGAACCCGTTGTTTATGGCCTGTGGTTGCATCTTTCCTCCCCCAGATATTTCTGTTCCCTAGTGACATCTTTCTATTTTATGGCTGTGTGTCCTTTCTCCTTTCTGTATCTATCGTTCATTTCTTTCTCTCTCTCTCTCTCTCTCTCTCTCTCTCTCTTGCTCTCTCGCTCTCTCTCTCTCGCTTTAATCTTTAAGATAAATGAACAAGACATCCAGTACCAGGAGCAGCTTGGCCATGGAAATGGGGGAACCGTATACAAGTGAGTGCTCTTTACTATGAACACATTGTAATTGAAGCAAAATGACATGTACTGTATCTTGCTTAGTTATAATTTTCTCATCTTCCCTACACTCCACACTCACTCAATAGTCTGGTGTCCACTCAGCCTGCTCAAAGCCTCTGACAGGCAGCTGGGGCTGGGATGATTATTTATTTTATAAAGTGAAGGTTGCCAAATGCGGGTAATATCGATTTTTGGCGCTAAGGAATGAAATTGATTCAGTTTGACTCCCGTGAAGCCAGTTTCTATTACCCGAATGATCTACTGCTACCAAACGGATAACATGACAGGACACCTATTCACTGCTGACTGCTATCAGCTGAAATACTTTATGATTGAGAACCTGAACTAATTTAGGTTGTTTTTGATGGATACTGTGAATAATATAGATATGACCATTCATCATTCAGCTAAACTCATTTGATTGGAATAAAATGAAAATAATTCATCTATGCTCTGTAATATACAAGTGTATAAAATAAGGTACTATAAATTAAGATGGGCACAATTTGGGTGTATATTCTGTAGGTTGTGATATTTAAAGTCAAGACCTGATTGGGGATTATATAATGACATGGCAATAAATCAGAAAGATGGTGGAAATTGTTCCAGTAGGATTCATATTTGTTTATTTAAAGAAAAGTCTATGCTGCAACCTGAGCTGCACAGAAAATCCGTCCTTCCCGTTATTGTCCCCAATAATAATAAACTAGTAACAACAATAAGATGCTGGTATTTCTTGACCTGATTGACGTGGGCCTGCTGATCAGTATACTGAGCCAACTTCAGCTCCAGGACTCTTAAGAACTGGTTTGTTTTCAGTATGTGGAGATTAATTGTGGGTTGTTTTATGCTCAGGCGTCCGTTCATATCCGTGGTATTTACACACATGTCATTGAGAATACTCTCACAGGTTAATGTTTTGGCTATTTATTGAGGGAAAATGTAAATACGTTTGGTTGGTGTTTCATCTGCTAACTGAAATTTGACAATGTAATTCAGAGTGTGTCATGGGAATAACAAGGCCATGTAGCCATATATCTACAAGCGCTGTCCTTGGTCACCTTTACTATACACATACACAGTCTGTCTGCGCTATGTAAAATAAACACTTCTGTAACCATCACACTACGCTACACTACAGTGCCTGGGGTATTCACTTAAATTGCTTTCCTTAAAAAAAAAAAATGTGTTCACCTAACCTGCTGTGCTTCCAGGTGTACTGTTATTTTGTGTCAGAGCATGCCTCTTGCTTACACCCACACGTTTACAAAAATAAGACAATCCAGCTACGCCTCCAGGGTGTTTGAAACTACATTTGGAAAACGGACGCAAGCTATCTTACTTTGCATTTTATCATATGTCCTAGCCAACCTCAGTGTGCGAGTTCACCAGCTTGAAAGTCGCTTGAATAGCCCTGAGTACCTGGCAACCCAGTGATGATGTGTGAACGGGCCATGATCTCGGCCTCGGCCTTTAAACCCCGGATCATGTTTATGAGTGGTGGCCACTGACGATTAGACGGCAGTACAGGGTTATTGTTCTGCGATGTTGATCCAGTAATAGATCAATACGCACCCTGTGGTTTATTGCTGTGGTCCAGACTGTGCTGTGATCTCAGCCTGTTGTGATCGCCACTTTATTGGACAGTAAAGCCTAAGTGCTCTGAATCCTGTGGACTCTCGTGGTTAAAAAAAAAAAAAAGAGGAGCCATTCCTGACTAAACCGAACCGTGCACTAAAAATGTGTGTTAAAGACCTTTTAGGAGTTCTAATTTGTTCATTAGTCTATTTTTTTTTTTGTAGGTCATTTTCAATGAGTCATTACAGCCAGCATTGTGTGTAGTGGAAATGTGCAAGTGTGTATATGGTGTTTTATTGTCTGCTGTTTATAGTTATAATAAAATGATATGGGGCAGTCCTGAGAAGAAATTCTACTTTTGTTTTTTTATACACATTTTTCCTGGAATTTTTTTGAATTTGAGGCTGATGTTTGGTTAGGTTTATAACATTATATTATTGTATATATTATTATACCATTTTCTTAATTATATAAAGAAATACTAAAAATCAGCATCGATTGCATTGGTCAAAACCACTTTTAAATACTAAAATAAACCAAATTCTGATTTACTTTCTGCATTCCTCAGTATCAGTACAGTACAGGTGCGGCATTAATAATGAGAAATATGCACTAGAATATTAGGGGAAGTGTTTTAGGAATGTTTTTAATGCATTGTAATATTCACACTGTTGAATTGCTGTTTAATGTATTGGACTGATTCTTAATTGAAAAATAATGGTGTCTGAATCAAATTAAAAACAAATTAATCATCAACTGAATAAAAAACTCATACTTTGAGAGAGTGGGTAGAGAGATGGAAATAATGTAAAGAATTTAGCTAAGTTTAAGGGAAAATATGACATTTGACATTTATATAACATAGGAATTAAGGGGGAGATATAAGATTCGGTGCAGAAATAAATATTTTAATTTTCCAATCAACTATTTGTTACCGTGAATAACAAGCCAGTCAGTGTTATGTGATCTATCTGTGTGTACTGAAAAATTGAGACCATGACCTCATGCTAATCTCATCATCATGCCCTCTGTCTCTCCTTCTACTCTGTGCAGTTTCTCTCTCTTTCTCTCTCTCTCTTTCTCTCTGCTCTCTCTCTCTTTTCTCTCTGCTCTGCACTCTCTCTCTCTCTTTCTCTCTCTCTCTCTTTTCTCTCTGCTCTGCACTCTCTGCTCTCTCTCTCTCTCTCTCTCTCTCTCTCTCTCTCTCTCTCTCTCTCTCTGGCCGAGGTCAACACCTGGCCACGGGTCATCTCAGGTGAGCGAGGGAGTCAGAGATGGAGAGAGTGTATGGTCTGGTGCCTTCTGTAACCCAAACCTGTGTATGTGTGTTCTCATGGCTGCCACTGAGAGGCCCATGAATAGTACATGACGGAGCTTTCATTACAGCAGGCTCTGAAGTTTAAATAACACACTGTATAGAGACACGTTTACCGCGGTCAGGAGCAGTTCCCAACTGTCGCTACGGTTACGTTACCCTGACCTCGGACCTGTCAGCCTTCAATCATTCGTCCTATTGCGTGGCTGACAGAGGTCAAGGACAGAGACTAGATCTAGAGCAAGCAAGCAAAACCTTGTTATACGTAACCTATTACAGAATAACTGTGTACGCTTGTGAGTTGTGATCTGACGTCCTCTTTTATGTTGTTTGGAATTAGGACATGGCTATATTTCAGCTTTAATATGCATAAAAAATTCCAGCCACATCACTTCCTGTTTACTAATTCAGTGTATTTCCTTTGCTCCTGGAATATTTCCCATATTGGTTAACTCTTGCCAAATTTAAGCATCAGTACCTTCATTAAACTACATTTAATTGCAGCTAGAAGGGAAACTATGTCAAGATGCTTTACGCAATTATAGATTGATTGCAAATGATATAAAAAATATTTTTTCTGCATGATGTTTTCAGACATCAGTTTGGGACTTGGCTTGTCTCCATTTAGATATAGAGTATAATTCATTGAATTGGCTCCATCATAACATTTCAAATGGCTTGTGTCCCCAAAAAACAAGTTCACTAGTGCACGCCAGAAGATGCGGTGGAGTCTTTCAAGGTAATGTCTACCCGCTCGGTGCTGACGGGTCAAGCTGGATTGAATGTCCCTGGTCTAAATGAGGCACGTTAGCCGGCCCGTCACATAGAAGTGTCATTAATTAAAGGGCTGTGGCATTTACAAGGTGTCTGGAGCAGAACCTAGATCAGCCATCTTTTCCACATTAATCACTCACATAATCGAATACGTATGCAAGCATGTGCTAACTGCGTCAGAGAGGAAAGAAGAGACGATGGACAGAATGATATGTACACACTGTCTGTTACTTTGTGTTCTTTACTTCCAGCAGCACACACAAGCATGTCTGTCTATATGTGTTCACTTTCTCTAACACACACCTGTTGATCACAACTTTGTATTCCTTCTCAATCCATTTCCTTCATACACAGCGTCACCATACTCGTGTGTTTATGTAGTATATTTAAGTAATTGCTATGTTGTTAATCTGGCTCATAACGTAGAAGTGTGTACCTCGTATATTACTGACTGACTGATTATTACCCGAGTACATATTTATTCTATATATATTATTCTATACATGTAGACTTTCTAAACGATAAATGCTACTGATGGTGAATGTTTTCTTTCTTTCAGTATTAAATTTTTCTTTGTACAGGATTGACTAACTTATCTATGTGCAGTTGCTATGTGTGACTGTAAAATAAACTGTGTGACACTCTCTCTTTTCTAATAGAGCGTACCATCTCCTGGGGAAGAGGGTTCTAGCAGTGAAGGTAAGAGGAGGCACAGCTTTATTTTACAGATGTGTATAAGCTCTCTAACAAGGAGGGAGAAGTGGTTCAAGAGTGGGTGTTTAATTTGCCCTGTGCGTGTGTGTGTGTGTGTTTGTTTATAGAGTTATCCATGGCAGATAATGATAAATGACTGTTAACCTGCTGTTAATAGGGGCATACTAATTGGAGGGCAGAAGGAGTAAATGTAGCAGTCCATCACTCGACAGCTGAAGTTAGGCTCACTGAAGGCCCCGTGATCCTGACTGTCTCACATCTTCTTTACTTTCTCCATCTCTGCACTTTCCTCTCTTTCTCGGTCTCATTTTCCCACTGTCTTTCTCTTTATCTTTCTTTCTGTCTGTCTGTTTCTCACTCTGTTTCTCTTTGTTCCTCTGTCATCTGTCTGCCTTTATGTCTGTCTCCCACTCTCTCTGTCTGTCTCTCTGTCTGTCTCTGTGTATGTTTCCCTGTCTGTCTGTTCCGTTCCTCTCTTTCTCCTATCTGTCTGTTTCTGTTTCTATCTCTTGTCTTTCTCTGTCAGTCTATTCTTCTGTCTCTTTGTCTGTCTGTCTCTCTGTCTGTCTCTCTCTGTCTGTCTGTCTGTCTATTCCTCTATCTGTCTGTCTCCCTGTCCTTCTTTTCTCTCTCTCTCTCTCTGTCTCTCTCGCCGTATCTCCTGTCTTGCTGCTATGTTCCATCTCTCATCTTTCGGCGTGTACTCTGATCTTTGTCTGGCGTGGCCCAGTTCTCTGCTGTGCTGTGTACTGGTGAAGCGGGAATGCCTAGCTGCCGTAAACGATCTCTCTCCACTGAGGGGTAACGGCACGGCCTCAGCCTTACTGCCTTACCTGTAATCAATTATTTCAATGGGAGGATGCTGATCTAACCTTAACTAAAGAAGCATTTTAGCTAATCTGAGGCTACATTACATGTGTTTTTCCACTCTGTTGAGCCAAGGAAGAGGGAGCGAGAAAGTGATCGAGTTGGAGAGATAGCGGCCGATAGATACACTTCAGTATTGGTGTTAAACTACAGACTATTCAGCTGTGGTATTCCACGTTCTATTTCCTGTCTGTGTTTAAGGTCTTTCCAGACAGCACTCTTTTGTTATACAACTACCGAATACAGAGGAATTTGATATTTATTTTAAAATGTTTCAAGAGTATTTGTTAGCTGATTTTGTGGCTATGTGTATAAAACAGAAGAGTCTTATTGTAAAGAAGCCTATGTATTATGTGTATTGTAGGTCATTCCTCTTGATATCACAGCAGAACTGCAGAAACAGATCATGTCTGAACTGGAGATCCTTTACAAGGTCAGAACCTTTTTCCTCTCTAATATATATTCTCTCTCTCTCTCTCACACACACACTACCCTCCAAAAGTATTGGAACGGAACCACGCAAACCCAAGCTATGACACTACCTCCACCATGCTTGACCGATGAGCTCGTATATAATTTGGATCATGAGTAGAGCCTTTCTTTCTCCATACTTTGGCCTGTCCATCACTTTGGTAGAGGTTAATCTTGGTTCCAGAACTTTTGTGGCTCACCTATTTATTTCTTTACAAATTCCCCTCTGGCTTTCTGATTTTTACTGCTGATGAGTGCTTGGCATCTTGTGGTATGGCCTCTATATATCTGCACTTGAAGTCTTCTTCCTCAGTCTTCAACCGCTGCTGTTTTCCTGGGCTGACCTGTTCGATGTCTGGTTGTTTGTACACCAGTGGTTTCTTTCTTTTTCAGGACATCCCAAATTGTTGTACTGTCTATGGCCAATGCTTGTGTGATTGTTCTGATTGATTTTCCCATAGACATCTCTCTGTTCTTCATGTTGGTTTATTCTTTTTTTAACAAGAAGGCAGTATTCACAGGTACAACCCAGGGCTTAAACCAAGAGTAGACATTCAGAGCTATTCATTGTATAAACAATTAATTTAACAGGGCATACCTGGGCAACAAGAAACACCTGTCAGTCACATGCTCCTATATACTCCAATATCCAAAATATTTTTGATCACTTGAATACTGGGTGGGTTCAAACAAAAGGTGCCATGTTCCAAGTTGTTTAACACATCTACATCTACATGTAAATGAAGCAAAAAACAAAAGAATTAGCCTTGCCATTCCAATATTTTAACAGGGGACTGTATATATTTCTCTTTCTCAGTTTCTGTGATGTAAGTTTTGTAAATTCTTCAATGTCTGATCATGAGGGTTTCATCTTGTCTGATGCATTATTTCTTTGGTTTACAGTGTGACTCGCCATACATCATAAAGTTCTACAGTGCTTTCTTTGTGGAGAACCGAATATCTATATGCACTGAGTTTATGGATGGTAAGTTTCATTTAATCAATAGTTAGATTGTGTGTACATTGACGAGACACAGCTTTTCGATTATATATATTGTTGCTTGTAATTGAGTAAATTATTATTACATAATTTATGTGGATGCACCTTTTTTAAATGCATGTATGTTTCTGTCTGTAGGTGGGTCTCTGGATGTTTACAGGAGGATTCCAGAGCATGTCCTGGGCCGGATTGCTGTAGCAGTGAGTCTCCTCTTTATTATATTTATTAATGCTCTCTGGAACTCCTGGCCTGGTCTGTTGGAAGCACTCCGTAACCCTGTACACTTCTCAGGCTCTTTTCTTGGTAAACTGGTGATCATTAAAAATAATTGCATGGCTTGAATTTGCCTAAAGAACTTGATGGTCTGTTAAGTGTTGTGACAGTTTCTTAAAATTAGTTTTTTACTTTGATCAATCTAAAAGGAGACATGTTTTGTAAAGTTGATAAAATGTGCTGTAATTGTGGATCTAAATGCTTGTCTAGGTGGTGAAAGGACTGACGTATTTGTGGAGCCTGAAGATTTTGCATAGAGGTGAGCAATTTGAGAGTCTTCTCAAATTTGAATATTTTACTATTCTGATATCTCTAAGAGTTAATGAACTTTCAGTTGAACCATATTTAATCTTGCATCATTTTTCCACCGCAGTTAAACGTTGTTTTTGATGGTGCTGCATGTGTTTGTATCTGACAGACGCAATATAGAGAAGTAATGAACAGAACTATTAAACGCCGAGCACAAGCTTTACTAAATGATGTCGTCTTTACTGAATGGCAGCTCAATATTTCAGCCTGTAGCCCTGCTGCTGCAGCGCAGACTCTGACATTGGTTCAAATTCAGACTTCTTGAAAGTTCGAACTGCCACAGAGTTTTGGAGGACTAATATTTATACGATCACATTGGAAATGCAGGTTTATATTGGTCTGTAAGTACATCTATTTACATGGAATATTTATTAAACCAGTAACAGAAATAAAAGTGAAAGCAGTGACTGGTGTGGAAAGCATTGAGGATCAGTTGAGGTTTTGCTTCTGGTGTAACATGGGCTTAATTGCTACCCTGAAGTACCCTGTTGCAGTTTAAGACTTGTAATGGAATTATTATGCACATTATTGGAAAGTGTATTGCCTCTTGGTCCCATATCATATCTCGTGGCCCACATGAGAGTATAAGAACACCTGCCGTCCAATGCACACCATGAGTGCTGCTCTCTGCATCAAATTATTTCCAGATGAGGCTTTTCTTTTTCATATTTTTTCACTGCTTTTTATATGGACGTTCTGCATAATGAATAACCAAATGGCGATTTCAGAGGATTACCGGGTATTCGAATATCTGTGCACATCCCTAGGCCGTTCACTGTACTACTAGACATTTCAAATGACCTGATTGACTAAAAACTGTCTCTAAGGTTCATTATTTTACAAAATAAAGTCAAATAAAGTGAGTAATAGACAGTGTTGTCTGGCTTCTGTGCAGATGTGAAGCCTTCCAACATGCTCGTTAACACAAGAGGCCAAGTAAAACTGTGTGACTTTGGAGTCAGCACACAAGTACGTCCTGCTCTTTTAATTGTACTGTGTCTTCATATGTGTGTGTGTGTGTGTGTGTGTGTGTGAGTGTGTGTGTGTGAGAGAGAGAGAGAGAGAGAGAGAAAGAAAGCCTATTTTCAGGCATGTTCCAATCAGATATGCATTGTCCTATCAGGCGTGATCTCTTCATTCTCTTCTTTCATTGTTGCCTGTCAGTCCTGTGTTCCCATTGGGGATCAGTCTCTTCACTCTCTAACCCCATCTTCATCACTCATGTGTCTCTCAGCTCTCTAATTACTACACTGACCACGGGTGCATTTAAATTTAGTGTGAGCGTGTGTGTGGTGACAATAACCGCATCTTCTACCCCATCTCGAAAAAACACACACACACAGGTCTAACAATTAAACCCACACACTTCACCTTTAATTAGTATTCATACAGCGTGCGCCTGACCTACAGTTGAGGTGTTGGTGTGCATACGTGTGCATACACGTGTGTATGTGTGTGTGCACTTCTCCTCCTATAATCATACAAACATGGGTCTGAGTTTTTGCTGAGTTAGATCATCATTGACAAAATTGCTGTGTTTCTGCTCTTCTCTGCAGCTGGTAAACTCTATCGCCAAAACCTATGTCGGAACCAATGCATATATGGCGGTAAGTGATCTCACAATGAGGAATTGAGTCTTCTTTCAGTTTTATAACCTTGTAAGCAAGCTATTTAGATGAGGCTGGGCTTCAGATGAAGACCTTGAGAGATGAAATGAACAGTTCAAGCATTCACAGTGTCCGAAAGAGGCATCGTTTATACCTGTGACATTTTTACGGAATGTCTTTATCATCATAGCAGCATTGAACTTTGCGAAGTTAGATACTGTAATTCAGTTGCAGTAATCCCAGTGATTATATGTAACAGTATAAACGTTTATTTGAAAAGGTTTCAGTGGTTCACAGCTTTCAAAAGGGTGACTGATGTTAAACGCTGATGCTAGCCAAATACACACATTACTCTCCCTCTGCTCTTTATTAGCAACCCAGCAGGGTGCGTGTGTGGAATAAGGGATATGATTTGTAAATTAAATGATATCATGTCCTCTCTCAGTTGTTCTCCCTGAGGTCTGGCACACAAGTGTTCAGTAATGAAGTTTATTCAGGTTGCAGCTGTTCTATCTGTGATTAGGTCAGTATGGCATATTAGAGTGTGAAAGGCCACTGAGAGCTCTGTATCGCAGAACTACAAGGAATTTGATATAAATCTCTCACTCAACATACAGCATGCAATGGATATACATCTTACATCTTAGTGTACAGTGCCTCCTAAGAGTTGCAATTTGATCAGATTCACATACAGATAGGTGCATTTGTAGATGTATCATATGCACTAGGTATGCAGTCAAATGCGAATACGTTATTCAGAATGAACCGATAATGTGTCCTTAAAAGGTACAAATATGAATAGGACAAACACAAGTGAGCAATCAGATATAAAGCTTGAGCGACAAACAAAGACACCATGCATTTACTGTTCGTTCATTCATCCTCAGTAACTGCCTGGTCCAGGTTCTGGTATTTTTAAATTAGGCTACTCATCCAGCCAGTTAAATCAAACTACTGGTCCATCTAGTTGAATTAGACTATGCTGACAGTGCTGACATTTCCAGTTATCCCAAACAACAAAGTTTTCTGGTTTAGACCATGCCCACTTCTGGTTTAAATACAAATATGGATATTTGGAGCACTAAACAGATGTAGATACAGATACTGTCATTATGTTACACCACTACTATGCAAGATTTGTCCTGGACTGCCACAAGAACCTGAGGAGTAGACCATTCTCCATACAGCAGTGACAACGACATGGTAATGTACGTATCAGGTGTAGCGCCAATGTTGGAGATTTTAAACACTATGTTTTTGGGCCGCTTTATTAGGCTTAGCTTTATTAGGCTAGTCCTCCATTGATGAACAGGGTAGAGTGGGGCTGATAAACTACGGCAACAGATGCATTACAGTCACTTATATGGTTGGTTTATCTGATAAAACAACCATTCAGTTTAGATAGCAGGTAAGTGTACTTAATACACACCAGTTTCCCCACACCCAAAATGGCCAACAAATTAAATGACATTTTGTTCTAATATATTATGTTCATGTGTGTGTTTTGCAGCCAGAGAGAATATCAGGGGAACAATACGGAATTCATTCAGATGTATGGAGTTTAGGAATCTCTTTCATGGAGGTAAAGCCTTCTCTCTTTTTTTGGTCATTATATGTACTGTAAACTCAGCCAAAAAAAAAAAAGAAATGTCCTCTCACATTCAACTACTTTTATTTCCTGCAAATTTCTTAGCATGTGTAAATATTTGTATTAACATAAAAAGATTCAACATCGGAGACATTAACTGAACAAGTTTCACAGACATTTATTGAACAGAAATGGAATAATGAGTCCCTGAACAAAGGGGGAGTCAATATTAAAAGTAACAGTGAGTATCTGGTGGCCTCCAGCTGTTTTAAGTACTCCAGTGTATCTCATCCTCATGGACGGCACCAGATTTGTCAGTTCATGCTGTGAGATGTTAGTCCACTCTTCCACCAAGGCATTTGCAAGTTCTCCATCACGTCTGGGGGACACACAGTTACATGTCATTTTCCACTGCAAGGACGATCAGCTGTCCTTCCTGTCTCCGTGTAGCACTGTCTTAGGCGTCTTACATTACAGACATTGCAGTTTATTGCTCTGGACACATCTGCAGTCCTCATGCCTCTCTGCAGCAGGCCTATGGCATGTTCACGCAGGTGAGCAGGAACCTAGGCATCTTTCTTCTGGTGTTTTTCAGAATCAGTATAAAGGTCTCTTTAGTGTCCTAAGTTATTGTAACTGTGACCTTAATCGCCTACGGCCTGTAAACTGTTTGTGTCTTAAGGACTGTTCCACAGGTGCATGTGTAATAATTGTTTATGGTTCATTGAACAAGCATGAAAAACATTGTTTAACCCTTTTCAATAAAGATCTGTGAAGCTTATTTGGACTTTACAAAATTATCTTTAAAATTCAGTCTCCTGAAAAAGGGGCGTTTCTTTTTTTTGCTGAGTTTATATAATTCACAGAACAGCTCATGCTCTCTGCTGATCTCAGAATTTGTCTTGAATTTAGATTGTTACAGTTCATGCATTTATAGTACCATCACAACAATGTCACAGTTTGAATACTATTCATAATTTTCGTAATAATATATATGTATTTTAAAACATTTGTTTAAGATCCCACATTCAGTTTTTGTCTCCTAATATCCTCAAGGTCTGTTGGAAAAATTGCACTTTTTTTTTTTTAAATGCATCTTTTAATATATGTAGTTAAAAACCCTAAACTATGTGTGCTAGAGGTGATATTGCATGTAAGTAGAGCAATTTCTAACAGACATTACTGGAGTCATGCTGCTAGCTGAAGCTGATCTGCAATGCCATTATTTTATACCCTACATAGTGCACATAGTGAATAGGTGAATAAGAAGCCATTTGGGATTCTGCTCAATGATGCAAATTATTCATGAATGAAGTTAAGTTGGATGGCAAACCTTTAGTTGTATCCTGGGAAAATAATAATATAAAGGGTAGCTCAATATGTGAGAGAGAAATTGCTGTTAGTTGAAAAATAAAATCAAATAAAAATTATGATATTCCCTCTACATATATTTCCTTGCTTAGGATTGTGACAGTACATTTCCATTCAAATTTATTCATTTAGCAGATGCTTTTATCCAAAGCGACTTCCCAATGACCGTAATAGTAATAAAAAAAAAATACTTTTTAAAAATAAGTTTAAACCATAAGTGTTTTACAATGATTTTCTCAAATCAGGTGGTGCTGGTTAATTTTCTATAACAGCACGGCTCTGACAGTAGTCCTGACTTTATCATTTCTATAGTAACAGTGTTCTTGTATGGCAGATGCGCCATGCAATCTAAGCCTAATCATAAACAGATTTTTTTATTTAAGTGTGTTATTATTTAACAAAGAAAAAAACATCATCTTTGATATGATGAAGGAGATGTTTATTAAACGCTTCTGGACGGCATCTCAGGTGTCAGCGCTTTATAACAGTCAGTTACAAAGTTTTCCGACTTCAGAGTCTTCAGGACCGAGGTGTTTACACTTCCAGTTTTCTCTGTACCAAGAGAGAGAGAAGTGTTCCACAACATTACATGTAAATATAGGCTGCTACAAAGCATGACGTGTCGTTTTTTTAATAAAATAAAAAGTGGAATTGTGGGCTAGTTGCTGTGGTGTGCTTCTACATACAGCGGTAATCCAGTAAACCTCTGCGGCAGGTCGGGTCGCGTCACACTCGATCCATCAGGTGTTATTCGTGACACAGCATTGCATCGCTGCAGAACCTTTTTAAAGTGAGAAACACGACATATTTACAGTTTGATTATTTTTCTCATCCCTATTCAAAGCATGAAGCTTTTAATACAAGCACCAAACACACACTTCAGGCAGTTTACACAATAGAAACATCTGTGGTGTGTGTGTCAGCATGGTTAAGCTCAAGATTGTTTTGGGTGTGCGAGCATGTGTTACAATTCATTGCTGCTATGAACTTTAGTGTGTGTGTGTGTGTGTGTGTGTGTGTGTGTGTGTGTGTGTCTGTTAGCTAAGAGATATTAATAGTCCCTGCAGGCAGCCTGTCCAAACAGATGTTGGCCTACAGCTATGCATGGATCACACTCAGAATCTCCCACTGACTGCAGTAAAGACCTATGCGCGCACACACACACGCATGCATGCATGCATGCGCACAGTTCCTCTTTTCACTCATTGTCTCCTTCACTACTGGAGCCCCCACGCACCCATCTATTGCAGATGTGCATAACTATTTAAAATTTTTAACAGAAAAATGGATCTATAGTGTGTGTGTGTGCAATAGAATTTGAGATACTATTTGAGGAAAGCTGTTTACTTAAACCTGTATCGATTACTCGACACATATTTAGTGCACCATGTTCTATACAACTCTGTTTCTTTACTTCGCAATCACTTGAGCAGTTGTTTTCATGCTCTTTATGAATTTATTTGAGACTGTAACACGGTGTACATGTATGTCAAAGTGAATTCCTTCGAACTAACAGGCTACCGCTTCAATCCCTGTAGTAAATTTGCCATGCTAGTAGTTTACATCAGCTGTATTGATTTTTAATTTGTTTTTGTCAGCAACTCTCAGTGGTTGTGACAAATAGGCTTCCTGTATTCGTCAATACTGTTGAATATCTTAACAATTATAACAGTCATTGATTTAGAGTAGGGAAAAAAGACATTTGTCAAATTTATTGACTGGGCTTTTTGTTGATGATGCCCTGGTCAGTGAGGTCAGTTGTGCTACTTCATGCCTCACAGTCAGAATGAATTAGCCAATGAACTTCACTGTTTAATCATGTTAATCTTGTAACTGGAGCCAGCAAGTGAAAACAATGAAAATAATCTGATTAAACTGTTACCTCCTGTTTAATTAAGACGAAATGACTGAAATGAAAATGTAGACTTTTGAAGCATCACCACATTGTACAGGTTATTTATTAAACCAGACTTTCATCTATTCCTCCTTTCCTTTTCCATTTCTCTGTCTATCTTGCTGTCTTTCCAGCATTCAGTGTTTGGGAAGTAATAAAATAACGTCCGGCATTCTGAGTCTTTAGGCGTGTAGCACTCCAGTTTGTCCTGAAACCTTTTTTTTTTTTCTTTTTTCTTAATCCAGTTGATGCCTCGGTCTCTCAGTCAGTGGCACATTAAGCTTGTTAAACAGTATTGTTGAAGAAACACAAGCTGCAGGGTAAAGTGTATAAGTTGTGCACTTGCTGTTTTAGATAAATGAATTGGGGAGCTGAGGGATTTAAACCACATTTGGGTATTATGTGAGGTAAGTAAGTTTGTAGACAGACTTTAATCAGAGATTTTATTTTGACAAGAAGTGTGAGGATGAGTGTGTATATTTGTGCATCTGTGTTGGTCATTGTCTTCTCAATTTGATTTGCATTAATTGCCTCTGTTGTTGTTGTTGTGTTTTTTCCTTTCACAGCTAGCTCTTGGCCAGTTCCCTTATCCCCAGGTGAGTTTCTCTATGCTCCGTGTTTTTCCATACAGACACATACAATAATCTCTAACACTGTATGTCTATACATAGATAAATCATGGCTGTAAATCACTATGATGACAGCGAGGTGATATTACAGTGGTACCATGGTATTCAGTAGTGCATATATGCTGGGTTTTATGATAACCACCAGGCGCTTTGGGGTGTAAAGCGATCGCTGTTGGTTCAAATGTAGATACTAGAAAAGTTGCACACATTCTTAATCGTTACTGGACATAATGTAATTTCCTACAATTGCATATGAATTTTAAATGTGTTAATGTAATTTAAATATAAATGATATCCAAACAAAATGAACGTTCTATCATTTTCAATAACTAGATAAACATTGATGATTTGTCAATAATACAATCTCTACTCTATTGTTCTTTAATATGATATGATATATGCAAGGGGGTGAATCCACGCCAAATCAACCGTGGGGTGAAAACGAATATTGCAGATTTTTTTTTTCTCACCATCTGTTAGGCTGTAAGAACAAAACGGGCAAATTTTTTGAGTCAACTCTCACTCGTTATGAAATGGCAGCCATTTTAAATTAGGCCCGGACACACTTCGTGATGTGCCATGCGATCTTTTTTGAAACACTTTTCTCCTTAATAACTCTATAATAAAAGCTTGCATGCTATGAAGAAGGGGGCACAGTGGCTTAGTGGTTAGCACGTTTGTCTCACACCTCCACTTCAAAGACATGCGTTGTAGGCTGATTGGCATTTCCAAATTGTCTGTAGTGTGTGAGTGTGTGCCCTGCGATGGGTTGGCAACCCATACTGGGTGTCCCATGCCTCGAGTCCCCTGGGATAGGCTCCAGGCTCCCCGCGACCCTGTATAGGATAATTGGTACAGAAGATGGATGGATGTTAGATGGATGGATGTTATGAAGATGAAAGTTGGTAGAATCAGAATCTTTAATGATTTTAATGATAAGTGAAAAAAAAAAAACTTGTGATAAATAGTGATGTTTTTGCTTTTAAGGCTGATACAAAGTTTCAATATGTGAGCAATAAATGGTATATTCTTGTAAAGGATCTCTGATCCTCTGTGCTCCTTTTTTATTCGCTGCATTGTTTTTAGAAATATGAACGCAAACTTTAGAAAAATCACAAGGTTTATCACATGCTTTTGACAAGTCCTCTGCATCTTATCAATGACTGTATTCGGAGGAGTTAAAAGATGCCTGTGATTGGCTAGAGGTGCTCTGAGTGACAGGGGAGAGAGGAAAGCCGTAGTTTGGTCACAGATTGAGGAAATAAGTACACACACAAACATATATATATATTTTATATACACACAGTATCTCACAAAAGTGAGTACACCCCTCACATTTTTGTAAATATTTGATTATATCTTTTCACGTGACAACACTGAAGAAATGACACTTTGCTACAATGTAAAGTAGTGAGTGTACAGCTTGTGTAACAGTGTAAATTTGCTGTCCCCTCAAAAATACTCAACACACAGCCATTAATGTCTAAACCACTGGCAACAAAAGTGAGTACACCCCTAAGTGAAAATGTCCAAATTGGGCCCAATTAGCCATTTTCCCTCCCCGGTGTCATGTGACTTGTTAGTGTTACAAGGTCTCAGGTGTGAATGGGGAGCAGGTGTGTTAAATTTGCTGTCATCGCTCTCACACTCCCTCATACTGGTCACTTGAAGTTCAACATGGCACCTCATGGCAAAGAAAACTCTGAGGATCTGAAAAAAAAGAATTGTTGCTCTACATAAAGATGGCCTAGGCTATAAGAAGATTGCCAAGACCCTGACACTGAGCTGCAGCACGGTGGCCAAGACCATACAGCGGTTTAACAGGACAGGTTCCACTCAGAACAGGCCTCACCATGGTCGACCAAAGAAAGTGAGTGCACGTGCTCAGCGTCATATCCAGAGGTTGTGTTTGGGAAATAGACGTATGAGTGCTGCCAGCATTGCTGCAGAGGTTGAAGAGGTGGGGGGTCAGCCTGTCAGTGCTCAGACCATACGCTGAACCAATTGCTGAATGTTTAATATTATTAGTCAATGGTGGATAAAGACTTTACAGGACTGTAGGAGAGTCTGCGTACGTTATATGAAAATGTGTAATCACACACACTAAAGCTGCCTTTCTGAAACACACCGAAAGTGTGTAGGGGCTCTTTAATGAGGGAAATGTTGACTAATGCTCAATAAATTACTCCCAGCATGCCTGTTGGGTTAATTAGCATATTAAACCAGAGCAGCCACTCAGGGCAGCTCGTGGAAAACAGGAAGAAACACTCAGAGACTACATCTAGTGCCAAGACCTTGAATATTAAAGTACATGTGGTTATTTACATAGACAGAGGACGTACATCAGCTATACACGTGATTAGGAGAAGCTTAAGAAGGTGATACTTTTGTTCAGAGTATATCCACATTTAGGGCTTTTTGAACGTGTGTGTGAGGGAGAAAGTGTGTGTTGCCCAAGCCTTCTGCCTGAGGCGTATCATATTTGTAAGTGTTTTTTTTTTTTTCCTTCTTCTTCTTTCACTGCTCTCTAGCAGGGTTTATTGTCATGTTAATATGGGAAGAGCTATTACACAAAGTAGTTCATGCACACACAAACACACAATAATAATAATAATAATTTCCATGTACCATCAGCCACATTTCACCCACTTTCCTCTGACCCAGGCTGGTATTGTAGATCCAGCTAAATCAGTGCAGTTATAGCTCCAGTAACTGTTATTTTTCCTAACTGTCTATGTTCAGCAATGTAGAGGGAATATTAGAAAAGGTAAAGTGGATTTTTAAAGGTCTGATTCATCTTAAGCAAGTGTGTGTGTCTGTGTCATGTCAGCAGAATTGTAGCGCATTGCTCAATCATTGGGCAGCGTCATCCACAGTTTGATTAGAGAAATGGTGATTTAAATCTGTAGGAACTTTTCTGTTCTTGGCAAACAGTGCCACGGGCACTACGCTGAAGCTCGTCGTGTTTTTACACCCCATTAATTTATTACTCACCCTCTTCCTCTAATATCCTTTTCTTTCCTTCTCTTTCTCTCTCATTGCCTTCCCCCCCCTCCCAATTCTCTCTTTACATCTCTAAATTTCATTTGGTGAGAAGAAAAAGGGTCAAGAATGGAAAGGGAGAGGAGGAGAGAGAGTGAGAGAGTGAAGGGAAAGACAGGACCTCCTGCTGCCAATGCGTTTTTGCTCTTGATGTTAATTTTCACAGCTCCATATGGTGCTGCAGACTCTTCACCTACAGGCATCACAGGCACACAGAGCCGTGTGTGCATGCACGTGCGCACACGCACACACACACACACACTACCTCAGGCTTGGCCTGTCATTTACAGCAAGCCATGCATCTGTGTGTTCTCTCTCTCTTACACGTACTCTTACACACACACACACACACACACACACACACACACACTCTCTCATGTATGCAAACAGTCACCCATGTAATGCTCCTTTGCCTGCTGGGATTCTTGAAGGTCCGAAAGGACACGAGAGTTCAGACTCTAAACTCAAAACCCGAATTTGGCGTGAACCATTTGTGTTGTACGTGTGCGTCTGTATTCCTCCGAATGTGTGCACGTTATCCTGTCTTGTCATTGATTATAAAAGACTCTTTAATTCCGTCTCACCCCATGTTGAGATTAATTTGCATTCTTTGTCAGGAGTTAATGGCGTCTCTCGATGGCTCGCTCGGAGAATCTTTGAAGACTGCAGACTCGCTGGCATGTGTATACAGCCGCCGGCGCTTTTTCCTCTGATTGATTTGTTGTTGCCTTTTGTGTTCTCCGGCTGTTTCTGTTTTGGATCTTTCTTTCTTTTTTTTTCCTTATTTTCTTTTCATATTCATCCGAACATACTGTATCAAAAAGATTTTTGCTTTGATTTGCAGCTTGAATTAATAGGAAATGTTGTTTAACTGCTTTTGTTTAAATGGTTAAAATCTTGTTGAACATTTGTTTTCCGCGTTTCCGTTCTGTCACGGATATGTGATCGTTTCAGTTTGGCGGTTCTTACCTATAAAAGTCATTCATTTCACATCATTAAAAGGTGAAATCCTTTCAACTTGAGAAACTTTCCAAGTTGAAAGTCTAAAATAGCTGTCAGACTGTCATGAATGTCGTGAATAACATTTACCTGGTGAATCTTTGAAAATGGAAGCAAACCCTCTGTGGGAAAGTAGAAGGGAATCCTGTGGTCTCTTCTTCCTTTTCTGCTTCACCTGTCCTCATTACCAAACGTGTGAACAAGGCCACCATTTTTTATTTATTTAATTTTTTTTAACTGAAATGCTGGGACGCAATTAAAACCACACTGCTGTTTCAAATTGTGCACTAGGCAATATGTTCTGGACCTATACATTATCTACATACTATCTACTACCTGGGTTTTGTGGTCAAATCAACCTTCAAATGTTCTACATTTTATGGAAATGACAAATTACTGTGTGAGATTGGCTATTCATAAAATTGCTAGTGCCCTCTGATGGCTCTGTACTTTCCGCTCCATAGAGCACGCTGTGACGGCTGGTTTATTTATTTATTTATTTTTCTCAGCAGTTATAGTACGTAATCTGGATATTACAGCGCATTACATCTCACTGAAGTTCCCAGTGTGAAATCCATTTCAACAAATCATTTTATTGGAATGCTTCTCATGTCTGCGAGTTCTGCGGTTTCTTCCCACATGCAAAATAACCTGCTGGTAGGTGGATTGGCTATGCTAAATCGCCCCTCAGTGTGAATGCCTATGTGCTTGGTGCCCTGCACCCTGACCAGAATAAAGTGCTTCGTGAAGATGAATGTTTTACATCAGCAAAAAATGAAGTGTCCTATCCTGTCATTATAAATGATGAACTCTCGTTGAAAACGAACTCACTGAAATGCTGAGAAATAATAAGACAAAATGTTGAACATGGTTTTAAAAAGAATGTTACCAGGTATTTGGAACAGGCCAGGAAAAATAGCTTACCATGGATCAAAAGGGGAAAAAATTTGGCGCCCAGGGACCCTGAAGTGTTTGTGAAGTACAGCAAACCACTATTACATTATTATAGTTAATATATTAGCCTGTTAAACTAGTGGTCAGTTAAATTCAGTGCGTTTAAACCATATCTAACTAAACCAAAAATAACATCATAAATAACAACTTCACTTCTGTAGTTTAATTTCATTTTGATATCTTATTGTGAGTTGAAAGTCACGAGAATAAAGCTTTTTGGCTCCAATAAATAACAAAATATTATTGTACACATTTAAATAAAAATCCTAATATTTAAAGACATGGCTTATATTCACAAAACAAATCTGAACTCCTGGTTGGAAAACTTTTGAGAACCCCTGCCTTTGCCATATCATTAACTGTTATTTGGATTTTTACTGCTGGATTGATGGCGTTAAGTTATCAGTGGTGCCTGTATGCTGACTCGTGAAGCATTTAAAAAGTGCATAGCAATGTGTAATTGAAAGAGCGAACACCTGCAGAAACCCACACCAGGAGCCGTTCGTTTCAGCAGTGCGATGATGGCAGGACGATGAGGCCCGAGCGGATCAGGAGAGCGGCAGCCTCCTGCGACGATGAAAAGTGCAGTTTCAGCTCAACTGCCGAATGTGTGAGAATGACGCAGGCAGCTGGTGCTCAATCACCCTGATCAGACAAAAGCCCATCATCTCACTGCCTCGTCCTCTGTACTGTAAGCAGAGCATTCAGTTAGAGATGACTCGAATGCTCTGTAACAACTTCAATTTGATTTAGTAGCTAGTGTACCTGTTATAGTCTGTCATTGTGGTGTTAAGCTAGTAGACTGTTGGGATTCCGCATGTTCTATAGTAACATTATCATAATGACTGTAGTAATTAAACCGTTCTAAAAAGAATAGACGATGTAAACGTTTTCAAGACGTCTTTGTCTCTTCTCATCTTATCTCATCTGACAGCTGATATGAAGCAAATATGATGCTTGAGACACCTCTCCTGTTTAAGATGCACGTCATGCATCCACTTTTCCGACCCAGCGTCTCTGTTCAACCTGGAGGCAGCAAGAGGATCGACTCGTGCTGTGTAGCCGGGCCGCGCTAAATGAAGATCAGGCTATTAGCACTTTGTGTATTTTCATTATGCAAATGCCGTTAACACGATGTGCCCGTTCGTGGCCACCGGGCTTTTCCTCGCTTTTCCCCTAGTGATCATAAACGGGTCCTACTGCGACGTTTGTGATTATAACATGCTAATTACACATCGTCCTGCCTCCTTCATGCTGTCTCTGGCTTTTATTCTTAATCTTCTCTCTCTTTGTTTCTCTTTCTTCAGATTCAGAAAAACCAAGGTTCCTTAATGGTAAGTATTTGATGAGGTGGGTTTTTTTTTTTTTTGTTCTTTTCGGAAATGAAAGCAAGCCCTTCTTTACCTCTTTTGATAGTCGCCTCGCTTGGTCGCTCGCCTCTAAAGTTAATACAATAAAACAATACGCCAGCACTTAACAGCGGCGCATTCCGATGAGAGGCCATTAGAAATAATAGAGCATTCTGGATCCAATGGCTTTTTCTGTGTCTGAGTGCATTTGATTAATCTGAATCGCTACCTGTTTTGCTGCATTACTGATTTCATTTCCTGCTCACTGTAAAGAGATTGCGTGTGCTCTAATCTCCTCGTCTCCTCCTCCTCCACAGCCTCTCCAGTTATTGCAGTGCATCGTTGATGAGGTGAGTCCGTGTCTGATGTGCCCGAACTCCTAAAGCCGTGGCTAATGGGGCAGAAAGCTGCTGTTTTGTTTCCTAATGAAGCAAGGTGCTTTAGCTAAAGCCAGAGGCTGGAGGAGCTTAGTACGCTGGGATGGGTTGCCTGACCCTCGGTTAGCCTTTAAGCTGTACTTAGGAAAGTGATGGGGCTGGTTTAAACTTTGGACTGTTTCTTTGTCAGATTTTCACACACTTTTTCCAGTTCTCTGTCTCTTTTGCTTGATCTGTCCCCCTCTCCTATTTTAAGCCATGTCTCTCTCTCTCTCTCTCACACACTCTCACACACACACACACACACACACACACACACACACACACACACTTACACACACACTCACTTTGCTGGGTTAATGTAGCATGACCGGGCTTCAGAGCACAGAGGCTGGGTGGTGTTGCATTAACCTTGACCTGTGCTAGTCACTAAAATACAGCCACCCAAGACCTTGACACACTTCACCCACTCCTCTCTGTGCTAGCTGAGGTGGGGACGAGGAGCATATTATTATATATAGTGTGTGTATGTATATATGTATATATGTGTGTGTGTGTGTATGTATATATATATATGTATATATATATATATATATATATATATATATATATATATATATATATATATATATATATATATAAAAACACTCTGGACTGGACAGACACTCTGCTCTCTAAATTTCACACAGTTGAAGGAGTTACTCTGTGCAAGCACATTTAGAATTAAATAATATAAAAATGCAATATAGGATAAGGAAATGCATACATTAATATGAATAAAAGGCATTTAATATGAGGTGCATAAACATTCATAAGTCCTTCAGTTATTCCTACCAGCTCTGAGTGAGATTTCCAGATTACTAAAATAAACTCTAAACTAGCGCTGGAGCAATATTAAAAAAAAAATCCTGGTATGATAGCGGTCCTAACACATGATCACTATATCATGGTATCTACTTGTAAGTGCAGGGAGTGTAGGTCCAGTTACATAAAATTCTTTGTTTTCTTTGAAACTAACTAGTTTTAATTTTGTCAGCTTTTCTTTTATTTATTTAGTTTTAGTCCTTGATAGTTTTTATCATATTTAGTCAACTTTATCCCGTTTTTTAGTTGACAAAAATTCTGGCCATTTTAGTCTTATCTTAGTGAAAGAAAACCACAAGTATTTTAGTCTAGTTCTAGTCAATGGAACCTGTAGACATTTTTAGCCATAAGATTACTGATTGATTGTCTTTTAGTCTAATCTAGCCAAGACCAATAATTTTTTCTCATTTTAGTCTTAAATCAACGGATCCTAACATTGTCTTCCATGATGTACAACACAAACATCCCTGTGAACATCTCGCAAAATGTAGTTTAGTGTTTCATGACCCCACAACAATTTGCTAGCCTTTTAGCTTAATGAGTTCGGTTTAGTTATAAAACACCTCCTACATAATGTAACACCACCGCCTTACTAGTTGTCTTAATATAGCTTTAAAAAAAAAAACAACAACCTAGCATTACCACCAAGACGTTAACCTACCTCAATTTCTTTGTGGTTAGCCTTCATATGCTGCTTCAGGTTTGTTGTATTCTTTCCAGATATTGTGTGTCCACATTGCTTCCCTTCTGATATAACAAGGCATTTTTTTTATTTGTTTGTTTTTTATAGACAAAATGGGCCCAAATATCAGATCTTCTCTTTCTTCCAAGTCTTCTTGCAGTCATTATTTAACAAACATTATCTTGAAAGGTGCTCTCCACTGTGCTTATTCCAGCCAATGAAAGGTATATGTGGATTGTAATTTAGAAAAAAAAAAAATCTGTCTATATTTCGTCTCCTTTTTATATATAATTACAGCTAGTGTTTAATGACATTGGTGTCATTTTAGTCATGGGGAAAAAAAGGTCATCAGTGAACATTTTTTGTCATCGAAATTAACACTGCAACTAAGATGAGTGAACGGAGACAACATTGTTAATGAAGACAACCTTTTCATTCTTGTCCATTACTGATTACTTTATGGCTATCAATATGACAATTCAGTGTTTTGTTTTTCATAGTGGTGCTTCACGTTACCACTTTAGACTAGCACTACAGACTCCAGACAGATGAGAGTCATCCGTTTTGAACTTGAAGCAGAGAGTAAATCCATGCTTCTCCATCCAGTTGTCTTTAAACATTAGCCAGGGAGGGTAAATAAATGAAAACTCTTTAAAAGTCTGTGAAAACCCTTCTCTTTCTGATCTAATGTGTCTACCCCTGTAGCTAGTTTCTGATCCAATGAGCTGCCTTCAGCTAAATCATTTATATTAATGCGTGTGTTTGGATAAGTGACAGCAGAGGGTCTGCTACAAAAGCTGCGCTGGTTCATGTTTAGAAAACTAGAGTCGCTGAACTACAGCCAGGTTTTCCGCCATTTGGTGACGCTTGCCAAAAACTGTGACGTTGATTATCTCCAGACTCCTATTTCCTGCATATTTTCAATATGTTTCGTACTTTTTTTTTTTAAACTATATGACTATATACTGTGATGACAGAAGCTGTTTATCTAGGATGGGTTTTATAGTCTGGTTCCTCAAGGAGGTTTTGCTTACCACGGTCACCTCTGGCTTGGCAGAAATCTAGATCAAGGCCCAGATTTCTGTAAAGTTGCTTTGGAACTATCTGTCTAATGTTAAAAATGGTATAATATGAAATTTGTTTCCCTGTAATATGAAAACACTAAGCTACAGTATCTCACCAAAGTGAGTACACCCCTCACATTTTTGTAAATATTTGATTATATCTTTTCATGTGGCAACACTGAAGAAATGACACTTTGCAACAATGTAAAGTAGTGACTGTACAGCTTGTGTAACAGTGTAAATTTGCTGTCCCCTCAAAATAACTCAACACACAGCCATTAATGTCTAAACCGCTGGCAACAAAAGTGAGTACACCCCAAAGTGAAAATGTCCAAACTGGGCCCAAAGTGTCAATATTTTGTGTGGCACCATTATTTTCCAGCACTGCCTTAACCCTCTTGGGCATGGAGTTCACCAGAGCTTCACAGGTTGCCACTGGAGTCCTCTTCCAGTCCTCCATGACCACATCACGGAGCTGGTGGATGTTAGAGACCTTGTGCTCCTCCACCTTCCATCTGAGGATGCCCCACTCATGCTCAATAGGGTTTAGGTCCGGAGACATGCTTGGCCAGTCCATCACCTTCACCCTCAGATTCTTTAGCAAGGCAGTGGTTGTCTTGGAGGTGTGTTTGGGGTCGTTACCATGCTGGAATACTGCCCTGCGGCCCAGTCTCTGTTTCAGTATGTCACAGTACATGTTGGCATTCATGGTTCCCTCAATGAACTGTAGCTCCCCAGTGCCGGCAGCACTCATGCAGCCCCAGACCATGACACTCCCACCACCATGCTTGACTGTAGGCAAGACACACTTGTCTTTGTACTCCTCACCTGGTTGCCGCCACACACGCTTGACACCATCTGAACCAAATAAGTTTATCTTGGTCTCATCAGACCACAAGACATGGTTCCAGTAATCCATGTCCTTAGTCTGCTTGTCTTCAGCAAACTGTTTGTGGTCTTTCTTGTGCATCATCTTTAGAAGAGGCTTCCTTCTGGGACGACAGCCATGCAGACCAATTTGATGCAGTGTGCGGCGTATGGTCTGAGCACTGACAGGCTGACCCCCACCCCTTCAACCTCTGCAGCAATGCTGGCAGCACTCATACGTCTATTTCCCAAAGACAACCTCTGGATATGACGCTGAGCACGTGCACTCACTTTCTTTGGTCGACCATGGTGAGGCCTGTTCTGAGTGGAACCTGTCCTGTTAAACCGCTGTATGGTCTTGGCCACCGTGCTGCAGCTCGGTGTCAGGGTCTTGGCAATCTTCTTATAGCCTAGGCCATCTTTATGTAGAGCAACAATTCTTTTTTTTCAGATCCTCAGAGTTTTCTTTGCCATGAGGTGCCATGTTGAACTTCAAGTGACCAGTATGAGGGAGTGTGAGAGCGATGACAGCAAATTTAACACACCTGCTCCCCATTCACACCTGAGACCTTGTAACACTAACAAGTCACATGACACCGGGGAGGGAAAATGGCTAATTGGGCCCAATTTGGACATTTTCACTTAGGGGTGTACTCACTTTTTTTGCCAGCGGTTTAGACATTAATGGCTGTGTGTTGAGTATTTTTGAGGGGACAGCAAATTTACACTGTTACACAAGCTGTACAGTCACTACTTTACATTGTTGCAAAGTGTCATTTCTTCAGTGTTGCCACATGAAAAGATATAATCAAATATGTGCATATATAATACAAAAATGTGAGGGGTGTACTCACTTTTGTGAGATACTGTACCTGACACTGTTTGCTGTATGGATAAAACCAAAGTGTAACCATTCAGCACTTCCTTTTTGGCTCAGATTTATGTCACGTTACAGAAAAAAATGGCAAGAAATTGTTCTTTTGATTGATTGATTTTAACTTTATTGTCCACCAATGTGGACAATGTCATATAAGAACCAAATATGGTTCCCTGAAGAAAGTTGTGTCTCCGCTAGTATGAACGGATCATTTTCCGCCACAGAGATCCTTCCACAAAATGATAACTTTTCTTTGTAGCACCAATACAAATAGTTTAAAGATCCATCAAAAGCTGATTCTTCTATGGGAACACTTTTTTTGTAAGGTCTTGACGACTGTGTTCCATGTATCATGTAGCATCATCAGTGTCTTGTGACCATGGATTTTGGTGGGTCAGGACGACATTAATAACCACATAGCCTCGAACTAAATTAAGCTTCGGGGCTATCACACTTGACTTATGCTAAAGGCTACTATCCTGTGAATTTTTAGAGTAACCACATAATAGGCAGGTGAGAATCAATAGCATGCAGTCATCCAGCATGCAGTCTAGCAGCAGCTGTATTGATACAGCAGGTGTGTTTCCTGTTTCCCTCGAGGCTCACACAGAAGAACTAATATAATTAAACAGGGTTGCAGTGTTTCAGCAAAAAAAAAAAAGCACACACAAAAGACATGAAACTATCCCAATAAAGGAGTTGGAATAAGGGAGATTCATTCACAAGGACACTGTAGTGCACACACATTTCTGATGGTTGAACATTACCAGTCCAAAATAACCCTCAGTTACCCATTTGCAATATATCTTATAATAGAAATGGTTTTGTATATCATAGACACACTGGGCCTCATTGATCAATCTTTTAGTAAAGTTGTTTGTAAATGTTTGCATGAACCAAACCGATTTAAAAATTTCCGCAGAATTTGCAAAGTTTTGGAAACTTACGCACGTATGTTGATGAATGCCAATCACCTGTACGTTGATTTGAATGTAGTGGCGTCCACAAAAGTCTATAAAAGTTCACGTGAACAGATACAGTAGCTGGGAGCATGAAACGACTGATGAGGGTAAAGTCTGAAAAACGGAAAGAGAAGGTTTTTTTATTATTTATTTATTTATTTTACTCAAAATGAACAATTTTGTTAGTATTTATTAGTTAGTGCTTGTTGCAGTTCTCATTTTTGACCACTAGGTGTAATAATAATTGGCGCTAAACAGGGCAGCAAAAAACGTATAGAGGTGAGCATATAGGGTTGGTGGAAGAGGTAATTAGTATTTCATCAGAATTTGAGTTGTGAATGAGGACTTTATGAAGATTTTGATATACTGATCTATACAACAGAGGATGTTTCCAGACATCTGTATCAGTTTGCGTTTTGTTAACATCACTATTTCCGATTTTCTCATTACTGTAAATGGTCTTCGTGGTATTGTCACGCCCACACATTGAGCAGTCATCAGATTTCCCTTCGAGCTCTAGCGGAAGGTGAACATAATATCAATACTGAAAACTGTAATGTTTAAATGTGCTTTCCTCATCTGTTTGAGTGATTAATAAGTAATTTTGTTAATTGCAGATAAGTGTGTGTGTGTGTATCTGTAAGAAGGGGAGAGAGAGACCTCTCCTTTCTGCATGAGCAGCTCGCTGACACGTGCTAATAGCAGAATGGTAGGAGGGAGGGGAGAGTAAAAGGAGCATAAACACACATTAAACATACTGAACTTGTCCTTTCTCTTATAGATTGAGCGTAATTAATAATTAAAAGGCGCTTGGTGTAATGGGTTGACCCAGCTGAACTGTTCATTACTCAAACGGCAGAGGCATCACTCAAACTATTTTCTGCCATGCCCTTCCCTTCAGCGCCCTGAGGCCAGAGAACACTGCCTCTGCTGCTACCACCTACTTTCAGCTGACCAAGGCGTTAACAGACACACACACATACGCGCAGCAGCAGCCACTAAATTACCCATTTCTCCCAGTGTGAGTGAGGGTGTCTGAGTGAGACACACAGGGTTGGCAGGGACTTTGTGGGACCTACTTTATAAGAATAATCCAGTCCAGAGAAAGAGAGAGCACCTGACTGGCTTAAAGGAATACTCCAGCGTCTTTCAATCTAACCTCTATCCACTGTATGTGTACAATTACCACAGCCAAGAATTTGAACACCTTTCCCTGTACTGAGAAAAGAGTGGAAGGTCTCAATAAACACGTAAAATATCCAACTATGTTAATGAATTTATAACTGCAGCCTAGGACAATAAAGGTCTTAAAGGAAAACTTCACCCTGAATCCCATTAAATACGATTTTATTGAAGTATTTACGATGTGTTTAGCCATTCTGTTATTAATTTTTTGGTTGGAGCATTTTCGTTATTCATGCAAGAAGATGGCAGTTGTCCATCACTCTGATGTCAACGTGGACTATTTCCTAGCACAGTTACAATTGCATTAACACCAGAAAAGAGAAAAATAGAAACTATTCCAAACATAAGTGGTAATGTTGACATTTTGCTGTTTGCAAGAGAACGAGATAACGATGTGATATCAAAACCAGTGTAGAAGTAATGGAGACACCAAACGTTGAACTCAAAGTTCCAGAATGCAGTGCACTTATTGGACGAGCTAAGGCATGGCCTCAGCTCAAGTAGTTGCCACAAGATGAGAAGTGCGATGGCATTGATGGAGGTATTAGCATGAAAGCTGGACAGATTACAGGACTAAAGCACCGCTGCATCACTCTTTTTAGGTAGAGATAAAGCGAGAACTAATTCACACTGGCACTACTGTACGTGGGTAGTTGTGGGTACAACATTGTGGAAACTGTTAACCAAAGTAAAAATAGGCCAACACGTTAATGAAAGAGGTTTAAATTTTAAAAAATTATTAATTTCAAAATAAATCTGGGACACCTTTGAAGATCGCACGTTAATTATTAAAGCACACCTATTTTGGTTTTGAAACATGCCTAATTTTGTTTTAAATGTCTCACAATAGATTTGCATGCATCCAAGGTCAAAAAAACTTTACTGTGCTCATAATTTAAATTGCAGCATTACCTTTTTTTCTCCCCTCAGTGTCACAAACGACTCCTTAAATGATCCGTTCTAAAGGATTCACTCTAAACGCCTCCTTTCAGAGAGCATACTCTGCTCTGATTGGTAAGCTGTCCCAGTCTGTTGTGATTGGTCTACCGCTGTTAGCTTGTGTCCAAAAAGAAAACACCCACTACCATAACGAGTTTCAGCTCGTCTGTTCACGAGCAGCTATGAAGACCAGAGGCGGTTTTTTGTTGCGTAGGTTAGTACAAGAAGTAAGTCTGGAATCACTAATGACTCGTTTCAGCTGTTCAGAATCGGTTCCTTCTTTTGGGAGTCAATAACTCCATTTGACGTGCACGTTGATGTTTGAAACTTTTCAGACTTTTTACATTCACAAACAGCTCTATCACACATTACATGAAAGGTAATGTATGAAAAACCATTATAGGTGCACTTTAAGAGTAATATGGAAGTCATTAATGGTGGATGATACAGATTTTAGAGTATGTATTAACAAAGAGGTTCTTCTAACACGAGAGCAATACAAGATATAATTGTGATCTTCCAAAGTTTTCAAGATATACATGTCCGGTTTAGGGTTGTTATGATACCATAAACATATCTTACGATACTATACCATCTGAAGCATCACGATAGCAAGTATTATATTACAATATTGTGTTCATTCATAATTCAAATCTACAAAATGAACCAAATTTACAAAAGTATGTAGCTATAAATGAAAACAGACATACCGAAATTTTCCTCTGAGTACTTTATTAATGAAAATGAATAACTGGCTATTGGAAAAACTCCAGAACAGTTATACAATTTGCAAGCAACTAATTCAATTCGCCACATATTTCATCTATTGTTCCCTAGAGCATTGAAATCATGCAAATGGAAATTGTCCTCAGAGAACTAAGAATGAACACAACATTAGGAATAAATAACTAAATTTTGAAACAACTCCAAAAAAATTTTTAAAATTGGGAACGTTAGCTTGCTTACTAACAAACACGGCTAAATTGATCATTTTAGTATTTACACACAACAGTTAGTGTAACATTAGCTTGCTTATAGCGCAAACGGCTAAATTTATCATTTTAGTATTTACACACAACAGTTAGTGTAACATTAGCTTGCTTATAGCAAACACGGCTAAATTTATCATTTTAGTATTTACACACAATGGTTAGCATAACATTAGCTTGCTTACTAACACACATGGCTAAATTGATAATTTTAGTATTTAGACACAGCGGTTAGCGTAACATTAGCTTGCTTACTAGCAAACATGGCTAACTATCATTTTAGTATTTACACATAGTGGTTAGCATTACGTTTGCTTGCTTACTAGAAAACACGGCTAATTTTATCATTTTAGTATTTGCACACAGCGGTTAGCGCAACGTTAGCTTGCTTACTAGCAAACAGGAAATCTGGTAAAGGTAAAGAGTTTAGCTTAAATGAAGAGTCACTAACCTTTTGTGTATTCTGCAAAAGCAGCGAGATTTGTTGTTTTAGCAAAAATAGCATTAACTGCCACACATACAACATTACTTACAGTACTACCGTGTTGATGATACTGTTTAAAAAATACTGTGGCATAAGCTTTAGTATCGCGATACTACTGTAGTACCGGTATACCGTGCAACCCTAGCCCAGTCTAGGTTATAGACTAGAGAGTCGGTTCTATGTTTATATTGTTAACGCAAATGTTTGACTTTAAAAAGTCTCTGAAATTATTCATTTTAGGTTCAGATTTATAGGTTAACTTATAAATGCCTTTAAATGACTGCTGAGTTTATAAAAGCATTATATATAAAATGTGTTATGCATAAATATTTATTAACTCAGCTGCTGTGCTTAGGCTTCCATTATAAGCGAGTTTTGTGTAGCCAGGTTTTACAGGTTTTGTTTTAGGAAAATACTTATAAAAACAGAAAAGTGGAGATGTATAGAGGGCAGATGAAGAGAGAGTGAACTGTGTAATGAGAGAAAAGAAACATTCATAAAGTACAACAAAATATTCCATGATTTACTTTCACAGTTATCATCAACCTTGAATTTGGAGCAGGCAGTTTGCATCAATCATCAATTTTGTAGTAAATCAGAGTATTGTGTGTGTACCTGGACTATGTATGAAGTGCATTATGAATATGTGTGTGTGTGTGTGTGTGTGTGTGTGGTTGCCATGGAGAGGCATTAATAATCGGTTGCAAGGTCTCATGGGGCTCAGGTGAGGGGTGAATAAACAGCTAAATGAGGTAATACACACAAGAGCTCCCTTTGTCCTCTCTCTCTCTCTCTCTCTCTCTCTCTCTCTCTCTTCATCAGTTTGTCTATCTCTCAGTCCTGCTCTCCGTTGTTGCTGTGTTCGTGTTGTGTGTGCCAGGCTGAAGCGTACCGCCTGCGCTCGGTACCCAGCGGCTCGTTTGGCCATCTGCAGGGCAGCTTGTCTTTTATTGATGTGCTCTGCCCGTGTGTTGAGAAGGAGCTGATGTCCCTAAAAAGATTCCTGCTTAAATTCACCGCTGTAATTACTGATCTAATTTTGCCTGATAATTGCTGCCAGGCAATTACATGTATATTTACCGCTGGTATTGTGGAGAAAGCGAGGCTCCGGGTCTTCGGCCGTTTGTGGTGCAGGATAATGGCAGTGAGCTGCATAATACAGCAGCGCTTTCATCATCATCATCTTCGTCTTACTACAGCCACATCAAAGCGCCCTCGTGAAGTGCAGATGTGTGTTTTCTGCTATATCAGTGCATATTCACTGGCAGGTGTGTGCATATGTATGTGTGTGTGTGTGTGTGTGTGTGTAAGCCTTCAGGCTGTAGGCCCAGGCTGTGTAATGATGTATGGCTGCTCCACTAGGCTGCAGCTCACTCGAGCGGTGACGCATCCTCGGCTCTCATTGCTTTGTTAATTTAAATAGGTGCATGCATCATACTCCTGCAACCTACCTGGAGCACAGGGCATAAAGAGAGCAAGTAAAATTACAGGAGGAGGAAAGCAGCCCAATGGGCTTCGTAATAGCCAATAGGATCAATCCACTTTTCTGTGATTTGACTGGATGACTTCTGCATTATTTTGTGCGTCTTTCTGTGTAATGAGATTGCAGTCGGTTGGTCTGCAGGATAATGGATAAAATAATCATTGTGATTATTTTGCTCAATATTGACCATGATTGTTTGCCACATTTATTATATTTTTTGTACCATTTTAATCTGACATGTTTATTTTTTTTGTACTTCAAACCTGTATTTCCTCATGGATAATTCCATGTGAATCAGAATAATCAGAATTTCTTTTCTTTTTTTTTTTTATTTTTAATAAACATGCCACCATTGTATGCAACCTGTCAGACAAGTTGTATTTATTTATTTATTTATTTATTCATTCATTCATTCATTCATTCAATTATTTTTATTGATGTGTTGTTATTGATGTTAATACTACTACTACTACTACTATAATAATAATAATACTTTTATTTAACTTTCATTTAATATATTTTTAATGTGATTTAATAAACACACCACGACAGCATGCAACCCATCAGACAGTTAAAACTAGCTTACTTACTTACTTAAAAACTCAGGTATGTCAGATTTAGTGCAGTAAGCAGCATGTTATGCTTGGCTATTAGCAGTTGATTAGGTTTAATTAATTAACAGCCAGAAATTAAGATAATGTTTTAAAATAGGATTAATCCCACAGTCCTAGACATTCTCATGTACTTTTACTAACTAACTAACTAATAATGACATATATGATCATACCAACCTCTTTCTACTCCCCTTTTTACCTCTTTTGTTACTCAAATTACCATTCATTAGTCTCTTCTTGTGCTACACAATGCCATTTGTTAATCATCACCACAATATTGGCCTTTCCATTACTGATACCACAGAAAAAATAAACGATAAATAAACACTCTAATAAAGCACATATTTTGTATGTTTTATCCTCGGTAGGAACTCTTAGAGGTTCTCAGTAAGGTTTCTGTGGTTTTAGTATTTGTGGCATTGTCATGATATAAAACATTTAATATTTTTTTGGACAATAAGTCAATATTAAACCATGACACATCATGGGTTTACCAGATTGATTAAATATATTGCAAGCATATCACCATATGATTAATGTAATTAAGCAGTATTTATTCTCAGACATTGCTTTTAATCACATTGAAATCCTATATTAGGAATAAAACACTTGGTGTGCTGTTATAGGAAAATAATCAGTGATGGGGTCATGTGATGCAGCTTGATGTTAGACAGAGTTACTGATTACAGCCCTGAACTTGATTATTTTCCTATAAAGGTGTGTATTATATTTATCTTATAAAACAATAATTTGCAAATGATTTTTTTTTTTTTTTTTTTCGTTTAAAGAATGACTTTTTTATGTTGTGGAACATTCACAGAACGAGGTAGTTCCTGTTATCATTTACAGTACTCTCCTTTTCTCTCCTATTACAATTAATGAACCATTTTATTGAATACCTTAAAATTCAGGCATTCTTTGTGCGCTTTATTTTTATAGGGACGTTTTAATGATAATTTGATTGGCAAATACTTTTCCGATAACGTTGATCATAGAGTAGTTTATGATGGAGAATGGCTGCAATGTACATAACCATGGACAGCTGCAGTTAGGGGAAGGAAAAAAAAACATGCTTGTTTATGCTTGGCATGTCGGGGCTGCTAGCTGGACAGGATCTTCAGAGTAAAATAGTTACACTGTGCAATGATCTTCCGATCCCCATCAGTACTGTAAAGAACGTGTTGCAGATTAGTTAGAAGTTGGAACTTCAGATGTTCTCCAGAAATTTGTGGTGAACAAAATGGAGATTTGCTGAAACCGATTTGAGTAGTAATGATCAGAGTTTAGCGAGCTCAATATTAGGACCTGTGTATGCAAAAGAAATGAATTGAATTAAGAAAAATGCATCAGACTCTCGCTCTTTTTGAATGTCTGCCTTCTGTGTCGTCTGTGCTTTCTATCCATTTTCTCTCTCTCTCTCTCAGCTGTTTGTTCATGTTCCTCCATCTTACTATCCAGGGTCTCGGTGTTTGTTCAGGTTGTAATCGAGGCTGTACATCGTTCTGCATTGTATTTCGCCAAACAAAAGAGGGGTTCAGGTGCTGCAGATAAATCAATACATCCTGAATCTTTTTACCAAAGGCAAAACATTTTCATCGAGGAAAGATGCCCATGCATATTATTGACTGTGTGGGTTTTTGGTTTTTTGTTTTGAAAGGGGGGGAAAGCTTACATATGCTTTCCATCTGCTTGGTTGAAGGTTTTTATCAATTTTTTTTTTCTTTTATGTTATTTCTATCCTTCTATCTTTCGTACATGTTGGCCAAATGATTAAATGGCCGAAGTAGTTGTGATGCACCACCACCATGTATCTAAACTACAGCAATTTCATACTTTAAGCCTTTTGTTCTGTTTTCTTGAAAACGTATTCTGTGTTTCAGGATCCTCCTGTGCTTCCAGTCGGTCAGTTCAGTGAGAAATTTGTGCACTTCATAACACAGTGGTGAGTGTTTGTAATTCAGCCCTAACATTAGAATCTCACATTACAGAGGATTTCACTATGGTTTTGGTTACCTGGCAGCAGCTTTACTTTGTTATAAAACTTCATAAACATGACTCTGTCACAAGGGCTAGGCCAAAAACATTTGTTTTCTCAGTTCTGGCTACTGGCTAATATAAAACATTTCATTCATCCTGGTCAAGGTCATGGTGGATCTGGAGCCTGTCCTTGGAACACTATGCATGATGCACACACACACACACACCTTCACACAAAGGGGCAATTTAGTGTGGCATGTTTTTTTGAAGGTGGAAGGAAATTGATTAACCAAAAAGAAACCCACCCAGACACTGAGAGAACATGTGAAACTCCACACAGAAAATAATTTAAGCTCAGGATCAAACCGGAAATCCTGGAGCTGCAATGTGGACACGCTTTCAACTACACCACCATGCCATCCTCTAATATATTTCAATTATGTTAAACCCCGAGAGCCCACAGGTATGGGGAAAAAAAACATTGTCACCTATTTTTAGCTAATAATCCAGTGAAATAGTACAGGTAAATATGTCATTTTTTAGAGCCCTCCTCCCTACAATAGTAGTGAAAATGTCAAATAACCCTTTCCCTTCCCACATTTTGACCCCACCCCCTCTGTTAAAGCTACCTATGGCTCAAGAGTTG
The DNA here is from genome assembly GCF_023375685.1 of Ictalurus furcatus. Classification (NCBI taxonomy): domain Eukaryota; kingdom Metazoa; phylum Chordata; class Actinopteri; order Siluriformes; family Ictaluridae; genus Ictalurus; species Ictalurus furcatus. The sequence continues at coordinate 12,106,346 of NC_071281.1, forward strand.
CATTTTTAAGAAAAAGAGGGCTGGAATTTTTTTAATCAGAAGTGTAAAAGAACAGCATGGAAATATGGGTGAATAGGGCAACGGTTTTTGTCTACATAAAATAGGAATAAGTTCCACTTCCATTCACCAAAACCAAGTGAGAATTTCCCTGGCACACATCTCTGATAAATTTAAATTTCTTTAGAAATGGCACATTACACAATTAGTAACATCTTAGCAATTACATTCAAATTCAATTTACAAATGATTGCTGGGATTGACAGTGTTGGAATTAGTATATTTTTCTTTAGAATGGAACGGTTTTGGGTTCATTCTGGGGGGGGGGACACTACCCCGTCCATTTTGCCAAGTCCATATGATACATTCCAGGACGTTGATATGACCTGGCAGCATTGTCTTTTTAATTCATATGCTGCTCTCTTAAGCATTACTTAAGACAAGAACTTTACACTAATAATACAAATATTTTTACACACTTTTCCCAGGTTGTGCCCCAAGCACCCACAATCCCTACTGCCTCCTGTCCCTCAACCCCTTTCCTATTTGGGACCCACAAGCCCTGTGGCAATAACCAGATGTGTTGGGACTTGTTTAGCAGCTGTTGTTTACTCGCCACACACCTTATTTACACACACAGGTCAACTGGTTTTGCCCTACCACCCCTGCCTGGCACTGCTATCTCAATGCCCCCTGCTATTATTATCCTGTTCTTGAGGATGCGTCATTCATCATGGCCCAAACAGCCTCTGTACACCTGTATGCCCCTGCAATCCTTGTTATCTTATAAATGGGTCATGTTGAGTGATTTACCCCAGCTATGAGTAAATCTGTGCCAAGGAGAGCTGTTTATGAACTTACTTTACCCCTCGTTATTAACAAGGATGTCATTCAGTATCGGATCCATTCATTTATGGTGGCCCTTCTAAATATCTTGCGAGTTTTTAAACGAGGAAGCAAAAGATTTGCTTTAATGCTTAATTATTTCCATGTGCTTGGGTTACGTTTGCACTTTGTTAAAATGAGAGCTAGGTTCATAAATGTTCTCGGCTGTCCCTCCTGTGGCTTTATTTTATCTGCGTACTCTGTTTCTTTCCACAGCATGAAAAAACAGCCGAAAGAACGTCCCGCCCCCAATAACCTCATGGTGAGTGTATGTCTTTTTAGGATGTAGTTACTGTATATAATGTGTTTAGGGCTGCAGCCTTGTGAAAAACTGCAATATCAAAAGTATGTTTATTAAAAATGATTGAGTCAATGATTAAGTTGCAGCCTTTAAATGGTGTTTTTAAATCAAGATTATAGAAACTATATTTAGCAGGGTTAGGAGCCAGTGTGTGTTGATTTTTGGCTTGATTCGAATTGATTCAGTTGTAAGTAGTAGTAGTTGTAAGGCTTTGAATTATAACTTCTATTTGGTCACTTTCAGAACTTGTAATAGTGTGAAGATGGAGAACATTTAATACATCTAATATTTATGATTGACGTATCCTTTTGATCCACTAACTTTAGCTTGAACTTTTCTTATTACAGTGGCAGATAAGTTAGCTTTTTTTTTTTTTTCTTTTTTAGAAATAAGTGATTAAAATGAGAAAATTTTAAAGTCACCAACAAACTAACTTACTAGATAGATAAAGGTCCTGAGAATTACTCTCTTAAAAGTAAAATAAAATAAATAAACAATGTAGTCATAAAGTCTTAATAATGTCGTTTCCATAGTATGAGCCCACAGAAGTGCATTAGTAGACTATATGGGAAGCACAGCAACAACAGTAATAATAATCATGTGATGTTTTGGGAGGTCCAAAAAATGCATGACATTTAAAGTTGAGATAACATCGAGTTATAACTTAAAGTTACTTTAAAATTCTTACTTGGTGCAACAGTTCTGGTTTTTGTTAGTTCATAAACATGAACATGGTGTCATTGAGCATTTGCACTAGGCTACGATCAAACTTTAAGACAAAATGGAAAAAGACATTTATTTCAGCCGTATATTAAATATGGTCAGATTGTGTGTGTTGAGGTGTTCGTAGTGTAAAAATCTCTTCTTCTGAAAGTTATATAAATATTCTTTAATAATTTGCATGGCCATTGTTTGCTTTTATTCCTGCCTCCAACCACTTTTGTATCATCTGAACAGTTTTTGGATCCTTCAAGTTGTAATATTTATTTCCAATGCTTTAAGTGGAATGAGTGTCTCTCGTGTCTACGCTTCTTTCGCTCTCTGTATGTTCTTTGACATTGCTGTTAACTGTCTCACACACTCGTGCTGAAGCACTGGTCTTATGAGTTAGACAGAGTCCTTCCAGATGGAATTTGATGGAAATCTCTGATAACGCTTTAGCACACAAGGTTGCAGCCATTGGCACTTGATGTATTGAAAGGCTGTGGACATTGTCGTTTCAGCACCATAGACAGCAGCCTTGTCCACTGAGAGCCAGGTGCAAATGCAGCTTATGCACATGTGTGTAAGTGGTAGTGTGTGTGTGTGTCAATACTGTTATGAGGTGGTTGTCTGACGGTACACAAGTTTCCACTCATGGCACTGAATTTCAAACATAGAAATGTAATTGATTTTATTGAACAATTTCTCAGTAAAACCAGCATTGATCCCTTCTCCTCATGCATTAGTGTATAGATGTGTACATTAGTTGCCTAGGGTAGCTTGGTGGAAAAGCAGGTAGCGTTCATGCTCACAGCTCCAGAGTCCTATGTTTGTCTCCAAGTCCTGTATACTGTCTGTTCTGGGTTCTCGGGTTTTCTTCCACTGAAATGCTGGTCATGGCACAATATTTCACCTTTTTTTCCCATTCCTCTACATGTTAACAGCATTTTCACCAAAAATGAACCTCAACAGTTCACATCAGTTCCAGCATGTTTTGCATGTGATTTGGTGTTGGTCATGTTTTCATCCAGAGTTAACATTTTTGGCTCTTTTTTCTTTTTCTTTTTCTTTTTTTCCTCTTATGTCAAAGAAGAGCAGCTAATTGAGCTGATTAGCTAGTCAGATAGCTAATGATAGCTAGCATATCATAGCTCACGTTACAAGTCTGGAGAAGGACTTTGACCAGAGGTGGAACCTTTCTTTCTGGCATAAGAAAGAGGTTTCTAAATTTCCCCTGGGGTCTCAATAATAAACATGCCACCATAAATATCTTTATGTATGCAAACTAGTATAGTCTTAGTGAAGTTTTAAAGTGAACAATTAAAGATTGGAAAAAGACCAAGAAACGTTTTTCCAGTGTTCAGTCGTTCAGTTTAGATGAGCCTGTGCCCACTGTAGACTCAGATTCCTGTTCTTGGCCTGCTGGAGTGGAACTTGATGTGGTCCATCTGCTGTTGTTGCCCGTCTGCCTCTAGATTTGGTGTGTTGTACATCTTGAGACGCTTTTCTGCTCACCACTGTTGTAAAGAGTGGCTATTTGAGTCTTGTCAGGACAAACCAGTCTGGCCATTCTCCTCTGACCTTTCTCCTCCACAAGATTTTCTCCCTGCTGAACCGCCTGCTTCAGTACAGTACTCATTCTAGATCGATAATGTCTTTCTTTTCAGAGAAGGAGTAGAGCGAGAGATTTTTCCTGTTTTGCTGATACACTAGATATCATTGACAGCAAGAAATGAAACTCATGAATTTGGTTTATTTGTGGGTTGCATTCTGGCTCTTAAAAAAAGAAAAAGAAAAAAAAAGAAAAGCATTGCTTGACTCCACTGAATGGATCATTTCAGTGAGTGCTGAAATGGAGAGCAAGATGTTATGCGCTCACTAAAAGCAAGGCCAGGCAATTACTTTGTTTAACACATATCAGTTCAGGCTATTTTACTCAGTTTCAAGTTTCATTATAGTTTCTGGGTACACAAATACCCGGAGTAGTGATGATATTTCAACATGTTAGCAACTTCTTATTAGCACATGACTAGTGAATGATTTTTTTTTTAAGCTTCTGTTTATCACCACAAATTTCAGCCTGATCAGATTGTGTGCCACATTTCTGCCATGTGAGACTCCAGCAGTGATTGTTTAGTGATTGACATGTCCCCCCTCCCTATGGACTTCTCTCATTGTCACCCAGTTGTCATTGTCCTTTTAGCACTTTTTCTCCCAGAGGAGCAGGCAGCACTGCAGGCCTCAGCTGCAGCACATGATGCTGCTGAGGACAAAAGAGCGAGTGCTGTACCCTACACCCCAAATCTGTTAGAGACCTATAGAGACCTATAGGCTTCCTCCCCTCCCTGAGGCAACCTGGTTATGGACAGGGTGTGCGTGCTCTCACGGCGGAGTGTGTCTACGTCTTTTTGTGTGTGCTTCTGTTTTCACAAATGTGTATGTGGGTAATAGCCTGGGCTCAGGGGAGAAGCCCTTTAAAGAGAGATGCATCGTCTTGCTGAATGCCTGTGGCCCGTACTGTAGGGAACAGGATGAGAGTGGGCTTTGAAAGCCCTTTGACATCGCTGTGATGACTTGTTTACACATTAGCACGCTGAGGAGTCCCACGAGAGTGATCCTAGCTTTTAGCTTGATAACACTGTGGCTTTGGGGGGTGAAGCTCAAGCCCCCTCCCCCCCCACCCCTCTCTCTCTCTCTCTCTCTCTCTCTCTCTCTCTCTCTCTCTCTCATATCCACATAAAACAAGGTCTCCAAACTTCAATGAACATCAAAATATCCACTTCAAGTACTTATTTTAGTCTCCTGAAGCACTTTGGGGAAATGATGGACTCCTTTAGGCTTTTTATTATAAATATTTCCTTCACGCTATTTTAAAATATTTGGTGAAAAGGTTTGTGGAAAGAAGTTTCCGCTTACTTCAAACACAATCAATCAATCACCCAAGACATGATTTTGCTTTGTAAGTTTTGAGCCGGTGCTTTGAGGCTAATGTAGCTTACAAATAATGGAGGTCGATCTCACCCAAAATCTATGTAAATATATGCCTATAGTTCTTGTATAAATGTACCAGTGGCACAGGTTTCATTTCACTTTCAGAGTAATCACATGCAACCTAACACTAGTGTTATTATTATTAATTAATATTCCATACAAGTGGCAGGGTGTCTTAGTGGTTAGCACGTTTGCCTCCAGGATTGAGGTTCGATTCCTGCTGCCCTGTGTGTGCGGAGTTTGTATGTTCCACCCGTGCTTCGGGGGTTTCTTCTGCATTCTCCGGTTTCCTCCCCCAGTCCAAAGACATGTGTTGTAGGCTGATTGGCTTGTCTAAATTGTCCGTAGTGTGTGAATGGGTGTGTGATTGTGTCCTGTGATGGGTTGTCCCCCCACCTTGTGCCCCGAGTCCCCTGGGATAGGCTCCAGGCTCTTTGTGTAGGATATGCAGTACAGAAAATGGATGGAATATTTCATACTAATATTTTGCTTTTATGATAAATATTCAGTCAGTTTTTCTCAGCATATATTTCCATAAAAATCTAGTAATTAAATATGAAAATGATGCATTAGCTCAACAACACTCTCCTTCTTATCAGAACAATTCAGCATCATCATAATGCTGTAATTGGTGTCTTGAATAATTTATTTAATCAACATTCATGAATATACGCCAGGTGAATGTAGCTAGCATGCACCCGGACTAAAAGATTTGACAGAAACTGTAGTTACCTATGGATTTAAATACACTTATACACAAAATATGGTTCTCAAGAAATACATTTGAGCTCAGTTTAACAATGAAAAACAAAACAAAAAAAGTATGCCTATGAAGGTCAAGCTGACCAAACTGGCTCTGCTCTCTGCCTCACACAATCACCTGTTGAACTTGTTTTAACAATGTTTGAAGTTGTGAGGGAAATTATTCTTTTTTACTTTGTAATAGTTTTGTTCTTGTTCTATTTCATTCTCATCAAAGGATAACGCCTAAGAAAGCCATGTCGTGTCACTGAGATCAGTACAGAATGTTTATCTGCTTACAGAGACACAAACATGTTGTTCTGTTCAAGGTTCGTCTAAACGTCTTCCAAGATCCTAAAATAAAGCCTGTTCGAACTGCCTCAAACCGCTTCTTATCGGTACACAGAATTATGTCATGCTCTGCTTTCCTTAAATATAGTAGTGGTTTAGTACAAGGACTCTCATTATTCTATCCTGCTTTATTCTATCCTGTATTAACCATCTTTCTGTAATAAACCTTTTTACCTTCAGAGGACGAGTCTGCGAGTGTTGTCTAATTTCCACGACAAAGTACAAATATGATGATTCGGCCATTTTGGGTGAGATAGACTTGCATTACTTTTTCGCTAGTTGCGTTATTCTCGTAGCTCCAGTGCAAAACCAAAAATAAACAAAACATTAAATGTCAAACACCAAACATGTTTATGGCTGGGTGACTAAATTTATGGCAGAAATGTTCTGTTCATTTCTTTGTTCCAATTAATCTAAGCATATTTTTGTATTTCTTAAAAAAAAAAATGAATTGCAAAATATTGAGTGTTTTCATTAACTGCTGAGCAACAAACTGCCAGTAACACACACGGCAACGTAGAGACACTCACTCTGCCATGATTTAATCAGCAATCTCATTTTTATTCACTGTAAATCTGATTAAGGGTTTTTTTTAAGCAAAACTTTGCAACTTGGATAAAAGCAGGTTGATGGAAACCCCGCTGTGTTAGGAAGTCTACAGATTGTCCAGTAAGTAGTCCTTTGGCAGGAGTAAAGCGTGTGTGTGGTGTTTTCCATGAAATCTTTCCTGAGAGTCAGGTGACGGTCATGATGCTCGGCTGGCTGCAGCTCTCAGTACACCTGCCCTGCTCTTTTGTAATCTAGCTGAATAATCTTTCCCTTGGTGAGAGCTGAATTAAGAGATCATGAAGCTTTAGCCTAGTCTGAAGAAACACACACACACACACACACACACACACACACACACCTCTCTGTATCCAGTGGGAGCATGTCATTAATATGCAAATCTGCCAAGACCTAGTTATAACAGTGACCTCTTCACCTTTCTCACTCTGTCTGTCTGTCTTGTGCTATTTTCCCTACACCAATATCAGCCACACACACACTGGCGCACACACACACACACACACACATTACACGCCACCGTTGCTGCTCTTTAACACATTCTAATGAGGTGATGACCAACCACTTGTTATAATTGCTTTAGACTCCTTTTAATTTTCAAGCTTATTAATCATATGTAGAGTTATTTAAAAAAGCATAAATTAATCTTAGATTAAAAGGCCTATCACAGACTTGAAACAATTAAAGAGTAGGGTGAGATTTCCCCTGGGTTTGGCAGTTTTAACGGAGATTTCAGGTGATTATCACACTTTGATATGGGGCTGTGATTAATGTAGCCACACTTTTAAATGAGTTTTTTCCGCCTGACGGTAGAGAGGTAAGCAGAAGCTGATAATGACCTAACTAAAGCAGTATTTATTCTGCCTTTCCTCTCTTAATAACTTCCTCTGCATGGGTGCAATGGTAGCAGCAGGTGGGTTAATTAATGGAGGTGCACTTCTCGGCATGCTCTCAGAGACACATACACACACTTATTTTGTGTTCAGAGAGAACAGAGGGACACACAGGTGGCGAGTGGCGGGTTTGTGTGTGTGAATGTGGCCTGTGTCAGTCCATCCAAACAAGCAACTGACCGCCTGAGCTCTGATTTATTGCAGCTTGTCATTGTCCAAATGTGTGTAAGAGCATGCGACTGATCATTGACCGTGTGTGTGCGTGTGTGTGTATTTATATATTTCGTTCTCCTCAAATGTCCCTTCCCCTGTCCTTGACTGCGTCTCCTCCCAAATGTCCTGCAAGTGCTCTTATTCTCCATGCCGGGTCAAAAACAGGCCGCCCTACGTGGTCGGACCCTCGTCCGGGCTGGCATGGTCACTGCAGAGTGCCGGGCTCAGCTGTATATTACTGCTCTATATCTGAGCCCGGAGCTGGTGTAGGCTGGCGAGGCTGTGCCCGGGCCGGGTGATTGATGAGAAGGGTGCTTGCTACGGCTCGCCCTCAGGACGGACCTCAACACAACCCAGAGCTGAGAGTGATTAACCTCACTGTGGCACACACAGAGCTCACCATTAGCAGGACAGCACGATTGATGGTCCCGCTCTGTCCTCACAGAGACCAAGAGTGCATGTCTGTGAGAAAAGGAGAAACGGAGTGTATGAAAATGACTGGCACTGTGTAGATGAATCTGTTGGCCTTGTTTTATAACAAGAATTTGGAGAATACAAAACTATTGGTGTTGATCTTTATTAGGGGTGGGCAGTATGATAAAAAAAAAAATAGTTACAAGTTAAACTTGAAAACTTGTAATCATGAAAAACTGAATTTAATGATAATTGTATGTTTTTATTAAAAATATAACACTGAAAAGTAGAACAAGTTAAGACGTTCCTGTAAAAATTTTAACATTTCATTTACAAAAAAGCTTTAACATCAAATCAGCTGCTTCCAAGTCAAGTTTTTTTTGTGTTTATTTCTTTTGTGATTTTGCTTTTCTTATTTTTTTTTTCTTTTTTTAACATCACATCATGATATTGTAATTATATTATCATATTGCTTAGCTGTAATCTTTATAATCAATTAGCTGTAATAAACAGCACTTAATTAGTCATTTTTTTAAAGATCTGGTCAAAGATTGGTTGATGAAGGGAAGTTTTCAGCATACTTTTGATTAGGGTTGCACGGTAATAGCTAAAATGTTCAAGTATTGGTATTTAAATCAACAGAAATCAGGCTTTTCTTTTACTTTTGTATATCCTAAGCTTGTATTCTCTGAAATGTATAAATTGTTCAAATCAAAACGCACCACCTCTTAGCTGCACAGTTATTCCGATAAATAAATGTCTCGATATGTCACTACCAAGTAAACAGTCCATCTCATGTATTTAATGTTATATTGCATATAATGTTACTGTATATCCAGTTAGGAAGCCAATATCTCTGATGATAATCTGGGGGATAAAATGCGATCTTGGTTAAAACCCTTATTCATTTAATAACGCCCTTTAAAAATGTCCTTTGACACTCCTTTCATTTTCTATTCCTCCTTAATTCCGTCTCTTATTTAATTAGGATTTGCCCGTGTAGTTTAAGCGGGACACAAGTGCCTCTGCCAGAATCACTATATTGGAGTAATAAGGAAAGACACATTCATTTAAACAGCACAGAATGTCACTGCTAATTTATCTCCAAAGCCTAAAGCTCCAATCAGGAATCACAGTAACTGGGCAGCCAGTGGCAGGGTCACAGCGGAGACAGAAGCCTTTAAGTAACAGCAGCACAGCCACTATATCATACACCATGCTTTTTTAGCATATGCTCTGTTAATAAGATAGTTCAAGCAACGAGTTCACTGTCACGGTGTTTTATCATTTTCCTGTTTGGGGGTAGAATGGAGGAAAAATAGTCCCGCCAGTCACCTTGTCACAGTATTGGGGTCTCTCAGGGTCAAACCCAGTTCTTGTGTCTCATAATTGCTGCTCTACACCAGTTTAAAAAGAGGTCTAACTGATTGCTTTTTCTCTTCCTGTCTTTTGCAGGACCATCCATTTATTACGCAATACGATGACGGGAATACGGAGGTAGTATCCATGTGGGTTTGTCGGAGTTTAGAGGACCGCAAATCCCTGCAAGCTCAGGGGCTGATGTAAGGAGCCGTGACACAACAAGGAGCCGTTTTTTCCTGTTTCTATAAAGTGCCACAGAGGTTTAATGGCTGGACTTACTTGAAAGAGACCGCCCATAAACACACACTCCAGAGTGCTCATGGACCTTTTTATTTTTTCATGGATCCAATAACTCCAGATCTGTATTTTTGTTTTGTTTTGTATATTTGTTTTTGAATGGTTGTGCCGATTGCAGTGTAAATGTTTCAGGCTTATGACTCTCATCATTTCCATAGCAGATGGAGCATGAAGCAAAAGCTTTTTAATAGGGCTGTTCCAGGATAAACTAGGACACCTCGTAATGCAGAGTAAACATTTTGCATTTTGATCCCTTGTGGTAAAGGCTGTGGGCGACTGATCACAAGGTTATGAGGTAAAATCCCAGCATCACCACACTGCCACTTATTGGGTCCTTCAGCAAGATATTAACCGTTATCTTCTCAGTTTTTAATTGTACAACGGGCAAAAGAAGAGTTTTTTTTTTTTTTACTTGAACGAACAATCAGATATGATCCCCATGATAAAAAGAAACGCCACGTTAGTCAACATAGGAGTGTATTGCATGCGGCGCATTGCTCTTTGTTTATATTCTGGGAAATCGATTCGACTCAATTTATTCGGAAATTTCAACTGGGACAGACAGAAAAAAAAGTAATTGCTGGAGTGGTCCAGATTTGTCAGAATTCCTCTAAGATTGTGCATAATTGAAGCCATACTGACCGTGAACTCTTTAGCGAGTGCTAACCTGAGCATTTTCAGCACTGCTGTGTTTTTCGGTGATATGACCCATGCTGCAGATTATTTAACTGTAGCGCTCTGTGTTTCCCTTAAAGTCGCACTGAAAGGCTCGTACAGTACGTAAGCCACAATAACAGACCACTCAAGTCTTCTGTGCATTCAGTCCTACTCTTATTCCAGTTTGTGTAATGAACATAGTTATTACAGCCACTTATTGAACCTCCTATGCACATAAATCTTAAATCTAATCTTTTAACTCGAATGACCCCACTTATCTATTAGATATATTTAATTCAAATCAGCATCATCCTCCCTCTCCACTACAGCATGTAATCATTCCACAGCAGGGAGTAAATAATTTTTTGCTCACTATTCTATTAACCACTGACAGCTGCCAACTAACATGCGTCATATGTTACAGCTGCATCAACCCAGCACATCTGCCTGCGACTACAATACTCCATGGGCCACTTAAAGACGGTTTACGCCTTAATGCACTTATTGTACTGCTGTGTTTTTTATACGGCGTTACTTTAGAAATGAAGCAGTTCTACAGGTACATATTTTGCCTCCTGAACCACTTGGACATGAAAGGAGTTGCAACAGTTAAAACCTGATGAGATGCAGAACATTTCTACCCAAAGTATGTATAATACTTGAAGTTTTAAGGTTTTCTTGGTATGTTACCAAATTGTCATCCAGTTATCTTCATTTGTTTTTGAGGTTTTTTTGTTTAGGTTTTTATTTTTAATCCTGTTCAAATGCACTGTTACGTCTTTCTTTATTTCAGTCTCCTTGTTTTTAAGAGATGTGTGGTTCACCGGTGGCACTTGAGTCTCATTTCACATTGCTGTGGAAGTTTGCACACCTTCAACATTTTCCTAAGTAAATGAAACATTCAGGATATCGTGTCTGTCTTGATGCTCTGCTATAAACACTTCACTTCATTCTCTTTATATAAAGAACTGCTCTTCCAGCCATTAAAGGGCCATTTTAATGTGTGTAGTAGGAAATGCTTTCTGTGAAGAAATCCAAAAGTGTCCCTTATGCTTTTTTAACTGCGTATTTATTCGTCTAAATCCATTTGTAGGTGCACAAACAACACGGGCCTGGTCATTATTGTGAAAAATAATGTGGCATTAACTTTTCTCTATTACCTGAAATGTGTTGGTATTATTTTATTCTGGGGAAAATAATATTACAACCAATACTTTAGGCTTAATACAAAGCACAGCTAAGTTTAAATTGGACTTTCGATATTGTTTAGAACATTTTTTTTAAGCTTGGTGGATATGTTGAATATCTCTATTCAAAAGTTTAGATGTTTAAGAAAGTGAACAATATTTCAGGCTTCAGGACATTTTGAAGTGAGTTTGTCAGGACTTTCTCACAGTCTAATGACATGCAACATGTACTGTTTAGGAATCGCCCACATCCAGAGTATTTTTTTTTGTTGTTGATGCGCTTCCATATTTCTTTGCTTGTATCTTTCTCATTTGTAAGTCGCTTTGGATAAAAGCGTCTGCTAAGTGCATAAATGTAATGTAATGTCTTATAATGATTATAAATTTTATATATAATGTTACATAAACTGCTCTAAGTTGTACAACTAAATGATTTATTCATCTTCAGTCAGAATGTTATCTTGGTCAGGGTCCGGTGGATCCAGAGGAATACACCCTGGACAGCATGCCATTTGCATTGCCTCAAGGCAATTTAATGTAGACAATCCACCTAGCAGCATGTTTTTGTTAAGCAGGAGGAAACCAGAGAACCTGAAGGAAACCCACTAAGACACAAGGTGAAACCCCATACAGACTGTAACCCAAGCTCAGGATTGAACCAGGATCACTGGATCTGTGATCTCGGCAGCAGTCGTCCCTGCTGCACCACAGAGCTGCCCTTATGATATCTCTCCACCTCAAACATCTATTTAAATACCAAATATAAATGCCACAGATTTTTCTTAAATAATTGAAGACTTATGTGCTGAAAAAAAAATTACTGTTCGGCAAACCCACACATAGCTGCTCTCATTTCTGTATACTGATTCAGTGACACGCCCTTTTTCATACAGGCACACAGACACACCTCCTGTAGTGTGCAGTTTATGTAGGCTGCCATTCTCTTGCCTTGATTGACGGGTGGCCACGCCCTGACCTCCATACCTTCTGTCGGACATTTACACAACCATCAAGGGCTGCCAAAAAAATCCAAATTAAACTAGTCTATAATGTGTAAAATATCAGCTGTAGATTTTACAGTAATATTGTGGCAGCAGGGTTACCAGTAAAGTACTGTAAAATGTAAACAACTGTGCAATATATTTACGATAAAGTGTTGTAATATCTTACATAGTATAAAATAACGCATAATCCAGGACATTTACTCGTTTGTTTGATGTGTTTTAATCAAAGTGATTTACAATAGATGCAGGATGCATCTAATCTAGAGGTTAAGGGTCTTACTTAACCGGGGTGCTGTGGCAGTGTTGGGGATTTGAACACACCACCTTCTGATCTGTAACAATGATTCAATGCAATTTATTAGTGAGAGTTCATTCAGTGGTAGTTAAATCCCAGCACCTGCCCCAGTGCCATGGTTGAATCCTTCAGCAAGACCCTTAACCTTCAGCTCAGTTCTATCCTGCATCAATTTTAAGTTGCCATCTTACTGGCAATGTATAAAATGTGCAGCCAGTTTTTACAGTGATTTCATGTCATGCAGATTTGGAAGTTTGTGATAGTTGTATAAATGCCCGGATTTAGGTCTACATGGGGCGTGGTCACCTGTCAATCAAGGCAACAAACAGTAAGCTATTTCAGCCTCCATACAGTTGTTTAGTGTAACTTGCGACCCTGCTGCCAGGAGATTTCTGTAAAAATGTTTCCAGTGTACCATTAAAGTGCTGAAAACTAATTACATTTGTAAAACGTGACTATAAATGGTGTGTATTTCCGGCGGGCAGCGGTTTGAGCGCTCTCTGGCCTCGAGCTTTCCCACAGCGGTCCGGTTCGATTAGCGCGCGCGGGCCAGAAGAACAGAGCCGCCGCGTTTCACTGCTATTACCGAGATCCTTTTATCAATGTCCAGTAATTAAAATGTCACCACTTAATTTTCGGGCTACGGCGAACCTCTTGTAGCAATCCTGATCCTAATAAAAAAACAGTAATCGAAACACTATTTTCACTCGAAACGAAAAAAAGGTTGCAGCCAGGCGACTTAAGGAGTGTCAGGCCGAGAGAGATCAATATGAGCATTGCTGATTGATCTGGTGCTAAAGTGGAATTTATTTGGGGTCATGTGGCTTTTAGACGCTGCCGATAGAACTGGTTACTGTACTACATTGGCTTTCATCTGATACGGTTATTAAACGTCTCCCTCTGAATGACTCTGGCACTGATTTATGTGCCAATCTCTCCTCTGACCTCCAGAAACTAGACCTTGTGCTCTATATATATATATATATATATATATATATATATATATATATATATATATATATATATATATATATATATATAAAACCTGTGTGTTTTCCCTTTAGTTCTCCTCACACTGCAGATCATATAGCTCTTCTCTGGATTAAGCCTTCTCACTATATATTTCATTTTCACTTTCTTTTCAGAAGTGTTGTCCTATACATCCTCCATGTTTTTGTGTGTAATATGGTATGCAGAGGATCTGAAGTCTGTCTGAAGGCCTGTGCAGCAATGTAAGTGGACATGAAACAGTAAGTGGATATGAAGCCTCCTGAGTGGCTGATACAGTATGAGAAGGAAAGGATTAGGTTTCTCCTGAGCCCTAAGAAAGGTGCCTACTCCACTAGTCAAAACGCTCTCCAAACCGATCAGATGTTTCTCTTTCAGTAAGTCGTTTTCTTTATTGCTGTAGACCTGCATCTTGACGTGAATTCTGTTAGTTATTATAAATATTTAACGCATTGTATGTTATCCGGACTGGAGACCCTTTAGTGTCTCTAAGCATTTTTATTTTTATTTTTTATTAATACACATATGCACTCATATTTGCAGAAACATATCAGCATCACTGTACATGATGGATTAATGCAGACTCAATCTATTACGAATTAAATACTATCCCAAATCACAATATTTTAATCATGTGCCTAATACTTGCTCTATTTGTCTGCAATAAAATGTGTAACAACTAAAAACAGACATATTCAGAGTATAATCTATAAACTCCTTATCCAATAAACCTAATCAACCAAATACACCCATACATTAAATCTAATTATAGCTATATTACAACGAGGACATTATGTTCTACAAAACAGCCCAGCGTACTGATTTTTCCTTGACCTTTGTCCAACCATATTGTATCACTAATTCGTTTATTCGTGTATGTAATATAATATCTAGTATTAATGAACTAATAATGCCAGATGTTTCTGAAATACAATATTTATCCTATTGATTAAAATGTGCCCTAAACAACCATTGATTACTTAAAAGCATGTCACCATCATGTCGCGCTGCAAACAAAAGGACTGCACGTTAAACTAATCTTAACCTCTTTGTTGCTAATTATTAATAAGGAAAAAAAAAAAAGGAGTAGAACAAAAATAGCCAACGACATATGAGCCACTGTAAGTCAGTCCTACATTACAGAAGGGTTCAGACTTCAGTATATGGTATATCGTTTGTATAACTTGTATAATTAACTAGTTAAAAAATATAAAAGTATAAGTATATTAAAAATATATATAAGTATATATAAAAAAAAATTAATTATTTTTACCTCACACCACCCAGTTTCCCCGCCATAAACAGTAACCATGCCGCAGTCAGCCTGTGCTCTAAATAATTAACAGGGAAGGAATAATTACAGTGTGAAATTGTAATTATTGTTGGAGCAGAGCGAAGCCTCTTGTATGGTGAAAGAGGACGCGCTCAGGGCCGAGTCGGGTTAAAGTTTCCCTCACCATCAATATTGCATTAAGCTCAGGCGGGTGGCCCCGCGACACTTGGCACGTTTTACAACCATCCCGTCTCTATTAGTGACCCCCAGATGAAATTACATAAAACAATGCAAATATAAATACATGCATTTATATACTTATATATCCCATGAACTCAACTCAACCATGTTAAATAGTATTTCATTTTAAAAAGTGGGATATTTACATCCTTATTTACGCTAATAATAAATCAAGTGGGCATTTGGTGTTGTACACACAGAAACAATACTGCCATGCGACCCTCAAGGGTACATCTTTTACAGACTGCATTTAATATGCATCTTTCACCTAACCGTGTAGTAGACCTTTCAAAAGAATGTAAGCGCTTATAAATGAGCTTAAAGCTTTAAGGCACATTACATTCACATTTCTACACGCTGAAGATGTGCAGCCTAGTATCCTTTTCCTGAGAGGGTAAGTCTCACTCAGCACTGTTTAAACTTTAACGCTTTGGGTGCTGTTGGTCCGTTTTGTTTCGACAGAGACATTGTGATTCAAAATGTGCTTTCAGTGAAACTACTGAAAATAAAGAAGCGATTTATTAATATGGGAAATTTGATGCGCTGCTGCATTTAATGCACCGAACAGCTTCATGCAGGACACTTATCATCAATCTTCGGTTTATTGTTGTTTATTTTTTTTTTGTTTTTACGCAAACTACACTTAGGCTATAATACTAATGAATTCTATCTCATTTAATTTTTTAGAAATCATTAGCAGACTATTTCAAACAGGATGTTTTGTGTTGGATCTTATTCCTCCTCGGTTTTTTTGTTTGTTTGTTTGTTTGTTTGTTTGTTTTTGTTTTTTTGTTTGTTTCAGGCAAAGTTAACTTCGTCATGACTCGCTATCTGTGCGTCAGTTTTTTAGTTGGGGTTAACTGAAGGGCATTGATCCGTCTTTAAATAGTTAATGTGCACATATAGGGTTCCACCACATCCCTCTGCCTATTGCTATAATATATCAGTGTTTGTACACGGGATCCGCTCTCACTGGCGTGTGTGGGAAACAAATGTGCAGCGTTTACCTATAGGGCCCTGCGTGAGGAACGGCAGAGCGCGAGACCGCACGCGCAGTTTAGGCAAAGTGGTAAACAAATGCGCAGCGTTTATGTATAGGGCCCTGCGTGAGGAACGGACCGCACGCGCAGTTTAGGCAAACTTTACCCTCAGGCTGACCGTGCGCCCCGGGCAAAGTTTCTCATGCAAATTCGTAATGAAAGTCTGCTGTGTGATTACCACATGTCAGTGCAACACGCACAAATATTAACAATGGAAGAGCAAAAACAACAACCAGTAGTCACTGGACATTTATTGTGATTTTGTATACTTCTAGACTTCTAGAACGTTTGTCCTTTATGGGCTGTTTAATAAACACTAATAAACTGTTTACTTGGTTAATTACGATCATTTAATATTATTATTATTAGTAGTAGTAGTAGTAGTATTAGTAGTAGTATTGTTGTTGTTGTTGTTAATGTAGACTATGTCTATCTATCTATCTATCTATCTATAGTAGTAAAGCTGATGTGTGCGCGCGCGCAGTGTCTCCACCTGTCCCGGCGCTAAACGGGTTAATATTCCGCGTGGCTCGTGCGTCTGTGGGTGTGTCCTGTCCTTATTTTCGTCTGTTCCCCTCATTCAGTCTGACAAGAAGTGGCCCGGACTGCCATGTGGTCGCTCGATGCTGTGTGCTTGAGACAAATGGAAATGTTTGCCCTAATACTCTGAGAGAGAGAGAGAGAGAGAGAGAGAGAGAGAGAGAGAGAGAGAGAGAGACTGAGACTGACTGTACTGCACGGCGTCTCTCATTGCGTTGTTGGACATCTGGAGGACGGTTATTGCTCTGCTCCTTGCAATAATTCGGCGTGATCGAGTCATTCTTTCTTGCTTTCGTTTCGTAATAAAAGGTGAGTATTTCTCGCTCTGATCTGCAGATTATTCTAGGTGCGTTATGGCAATGTGAATGTCTTTATCAGCCCATGTTAATCACTACAACTCAATAATATCTGTGTAACGAATTTGCATGGATGTGAAAAGAGAACCGTGTGTAGTGTGAATAAAGCTCGTTTCGGACAAAACTGATCGGATTTCGTGGTCACATCAGATGACAAGGCAACAAAATATTTCACCAGACTCAGTATAAACAACGTCCGAATGATTAAAGACCAGGCTTTGAATGACAGCCTGCTTTATTGCACTGTTAAAGCAAATTTCTAGATTCATAAAAATGAGACGATTTCCCTCATTTTAGTCATTTGTGTTATTATCTCTGTAAGATGCATAATCAGTGTTGGACCTCCCAATTTATAATATTTATAACCATCAAACAGGCAATCCAAAATCAGGAGGTAATTAAAAAATAAGCAGCTTACAGATTATTCCGTTAGGAAGGTATGTGATAATATTTTATAGTATGTCATGGGCTATGTATTTTAATTCAGGTTATCTATAAAAGATTTTTTTTTTTAAAAGATAAAGATAAAGGCATAAAATCAATAACAACAAGCAGGAAACAAAATATAATAATATTTTACCCAGCAACAACAGCTGAAGTAGCCAATAATAGGCGAATAGATAAAAAAAAAACCCCAAATACTTCATATTATATTATCATTGTAATATTATCGTCGTTGGTAATGCTTTGTTCTGCAGTAGTTATTATTATTATTATTAGTAGTAGTAGTAGTAGTAGTATTGTTAATAATAATAATAATAATAATAATACAGCAACTCGACAGCATGAATAACAATAATAATATCATAAATATCCAGTATTTGTTGTTATTGTTGTTGTTTTACAATTCGCCTATTATTAGTTAGGCTACTAAGTCTAAGAAATTAAACATTTTAAAAATTGTGTTAAAAGTGTTTATACCTCCAGTGCTGAATTAACTCTGTGTTCACAGTGTTCGTTTGGCCCGATATGCTTTTTTTATTTAAAGAAACTCATATTTATGCTGTAACATTTGCAGTTTTAGATGATAAATTTTAATGGTACTTTTCTATAGATTTCCAGGGAATGGAGCCGATAAGCGCGCCGCTTGCCTCGGGACCGGATGCCAGCTCTCCGCAGCACTCTAAACGGGATGTCTCTCCTTTCTCCGGCGGCGCATCGCTGAAACCCAACCAAGTGAGCGAGACGTCTCTGTACGGTGTGCCCATCGTGTCTCTGGTCATAGACGGTCAGGAGCGGCTGTGTCTGGCCCAAATCTCCAACACTCTCCTTAAGAGCTACAGCTACAACGAAATTCACAACCGGCGCGTCGCTCTCGGTATCACGTGCGTGCAGTGCACACCGGTTCAGTTGGAGATCCTGAGGCGCGCCGGTGCCATGCCCATTTCCTCGCGCCGCTGCGGGATGATCACCAAACGGGAGGCAGAAAGGCTGTGCAAGTCGTTTCTGGGCGCTCACTCGCCGCCAAAGCTGCCGGAGAACTTCGCGTTCGACGTCTCGCACGAATGCGCGTGGGGCTGCAGAGGCAACTTTATCCCAGCCAGGTATAACAGCTCACGCGCCAAGTGCATCAAGTGCTCGTACTGCAGCATGTACTTCTCTCCGAACAAGTTCATATTCCACTCCCACCGCACGCCCGAGTCCAAATATACACAGCCAGACGCAGCGAATTTTAATTCCTGGAGGCGCCACCTGAAACTTGCGGACAAGCACGTGCCCGATGACATCTCTCACGCTTGGGAGGACGTGAAGGCCATGTTCAATGGGGGCAGCAGGAAAAGGACGATGCCCGGAAGCGGGTGCGAGATGTCGCCTCTCAAAACACAAGGCCCGGGCCGTGTCAGGCAGGCCGCTTCTCCGGAAATCCCGCACAAAACCCTACGCTGCGACGACGAGCGCGCGAATCTCGGCCTACCCAATGGCGCGCGCAATTACCCGGTCATTCCGGTGCCCAGCAAAAGCTTTGGCATGCTTCAGAAAATCCCACCACCCCTCTTCCCTCATCCGTACGGTTTCTCCCCGTTCGGTTTGTGCCAGAAGAAAGACGACGGCACGAACGAGCAAAACAAGACCGGCGTACCGGGTGTGTTTTGGGCAGGCACGAAGGACAGCCTGTATCCGTCGTTCCCCATGTTCTGGCCCACGACGGGCGCACTGCCCCTGCCGCCCTATCCGCACGCACAGCAAAAACCGCACGAGCTCACCGGAAGCCGCCAGAGTGAGGCAGATGTTGCCGAGCACGAGCGTCCAAGAAGCATCACTCCCAGAGACACCGAGCGCTGCTCGAGCTCACAGTCTCTCGAGGACAAATCCGCCGACGAGCTGAGGTCGACTGAGGGTCACGCGACATCTCCACCACGGAAGTCTAGCTACGTTTCCGCGTTCAGGCCCGTCATAAAGGACGCAGAGAGCATAGCCAAGCTCTACGGCAACCGGGACGCGTACGCGGGGCCACCCGCGGGTCACCTGTCCCCGGACTTTGTCAGCGAGACTTCAAGCTACAGGTCTGCTTCACCGGAAGCCGACAGCGGAGGAGAACCGGAAGTGGACGTGGAGTCCAACCGGGAGACACATGATGACGACGAGGAGTCCGTTCAGCTATCTGTGGAGGACCGGCAGAGTCCATTGAGGCAGATCATGTCCCGGGAGGGTCACGGAGAAGAAGTGAGGGAAAGCAGAGAGGAAGAGGAGGCGGAGGAGGAAGAAGAGGACAGACACGAGGACACGGATGAAGACAGGCTGAGTGACAGAGCGCCGAAATGTAACGACACTCCAACATATGATGTGAGTATAACAGAAACTAAAGAGTGAAAACTCACCTGATCCTGTATGAACACACTCAGGAAAGGGTACTCTAGAGGGTATACTCTAAAAGGTATTTAGGGTACCATTAAATCATTATAAATGTAGACTTTATACACAGGTGAAAGATGCACATTAAAGGTTATAGTGTATGTAATGATATGTTTACATTTTTCTATATCTATCTATCTATCTATCTATCTATCTATCTATCTATCTATCTATCTACCTACCTATCTATCTATATAAATATAAATATATAATCACAAACATTATCATTACATACACTATAACCTTTAATGTGTATATTTTACCTGTGTATAAAGTCTACATTTATAATGATTTAATGTAGATAGATAGATAGATAGATAGATAGATACAATAAACAGATTAATTATTATACACTCTTACATAAAAAGTTAATTGAGATTTTTTCATTAATAATTTCCAAAGATTATGAAAACATCTTTTTAGAGTATAAGAAATTATCCTGTTTAATTAACGTCTACAGTTTTCATTTAAGTCTATAGTTTAATAAATGACAAGTCATCACTGAACAAAATAAGTCTAATATTTCATTGCTACATCTTAATTAAACTCTGTAGGTGTAATAACAATTCTGTACGATAATAATTTAAAACTATGGGCCTTTATTAAACTCTGTCACGTCAGCACTGACATCAGTGAGGGATATGTATTTATCATATTTGGCCTGTTCATGTTGTCCACGTGTTTATCCTCTAAAACAAAGCAGGGGGGAACAAAGGCCTAATTGTCCTAAATTGAAAGTTTAGAATAAATGGCCAAATGTAATTTATTTGGCCGGCGGGCAGGAACGTGTTTGTGAGAAAAGCTCCCCTGGGTCCTCAGAGCAAATTACTCTCTCTGTCATTTCCACTGTTCCAGTTTAACTTTCAATATGAGCAATTTGCCTTAATGCGGTGCCTAATATTGGCGGATCATTTGTGGATTTGAGCACTAATGATAACCTACACCTCTTCTGCAAAAGATGGGGAGAATAAGAAGATTGTACATAATTGGGGTTGTGTTTATTTGTAATTAGGTGCTTGGGTTTGGGTTTTGGCAGGTGTGTGCTGCTGAAAAGGACGCAGGGCTTTCACTGAACTCTCCGCCTGTTCCAGGTCCTAAATATCCTCCAGTCCAGGAATCACACAGTAAAACCTTCTCCCTTATATATTCCCTCGTATTACACAATACAGCCTACATGGTATCTAGATTATCACTTAGCACTGCAAATGTAGTTGCTGATGCGTGTTATATAGCTTATAACACAATCTTAGGTCTGTATTATTATTCATTTGGTGCCACCAGATTCACACAGATTCAGTCATGCTGTTGTGCTTGAGGATGATTGGGAATCGCAGAAATCTCGTCACGACCAAGTGAGCGTTTCTAAAGAAACTGAGCGTGAGTAGCTCTTTACTCGCTTCCTGCTTTCTGTTTCATTTGATGTGAATTTCACTGTAATGTATTCAGATGAGAGTCTCTGATCTCTGAATTATTATCCCGGCATATTTTAAACCCATGTCCTTCTCCCCCCCCCCCCCCCCTCCAGTTGAAGGTGCATCGAGGACTGATGGCAGATTGCAGTTAATTGAAAAAGATATCGAGCACATGGCGAAAGGTGAGGGTTTCATATAATGCATTTTAATATAATTCCTATTAATAATATGCTTTTTTTTTGGTAACATGTAATCAGCGTAGGTTACATTTGGGTAATGCCGTTATTTTGTCTATATAGGCCTATTTATTATTTTCGTTGATGCACATAATAATATATTTCTAATAAATATTTAAAACGTTCAAAATAAACGAGTTTGCATTGGGGGAAAAAAAAATCTGTAGAATCCAGGCCAAAGATTTCAAAGTCATTGTCGTTTTTCCACAGAGGTTTGTTCCATGTCCCACGGTGATTTAAAAATAAAAATATTATTAAATGTCTAGTGTTTTTGTGTTATTTTTAAGCAAAAGAGAAAATGAAGCCAGTGTGCATTATTCCAAAACGCCCTTGAACTGCATATGCATTAGCAGAGTCGCGTGCACACAGCCCGAGGCTGCGGGCCTCATTATTACCGCGAGCTCACGCGCCACAACACCGCAGCAAGCGCGCGCGCCTCCTTTCTTTAGGAACTGATCGTTTTCCGTAATGCATATTTAAAAGCATATAAGCGTGACATGAAAATGCGTTAAAAAGCTTGCTTTTAATTATAACACATGAGGTTCTTTTGTTCTTTCTCCGAAGGCCATCGCTACAGCAGTGATAATGGTTTATTAATTAATTAGTGATTTTTTTTTGTTGTTGTTGTTATTGTTTTTTTTATTATTATTATTTATTTATTTTTCGCTCTGTCATAGAGGAACTCCAAAAACAGCTGATGGAGCAAATGGAGCTTAGGAAGAAAATGGAACGGGAGTTTCAAAACCTGAAAGGTAATTTAGATCAAACTGGGGTGTTTCAAGTAACACTAGAGCCTTAACTAGTTTAACTAATGCAATGAACTTTTTTTTTTTGAGTAGTGACTCTGTGCATGTTGACTTTACCAGATAATTTTCAGGACCAGATGAAGAGGGAGCTATCTTATCGAGAGGAGATGGTGCAGCAGCTGCAAATAGTCAGAGGTGAGCATTGAAGTTTGGGAAATAAAACGTTATGACGTGTAAAAGTGACACTTGCATATTTTTAGTGGCAAAAACTCAATTGAACAAATCATAGAGCGTCATAAGGTGAATAAAAACAGCAAAAAATATATATATATATATATACTATTTGTGTGAAATAAAGTGAATAAAAATTAAAGTAAATGAAAATATATCAAGCCAATATATTGCACCTAGTGGATCCAGGAGAATCGTTATTTATTTATTCGTTATTATCTCACTGTGTAATGCTGGTGATAATAAAGATCTACTTGACTTGAAAACTTTAAACAATGGTCCTATATTGGACAAGGCAGCTTGTACGGAATAAATGGCAAATCGTTTTTATTTCAAAACCTTTTCGGTAATTCAGAATTTAATCTTTTTTTTCTTTCTTTTTTTTTTAAAATCTATAATATAAGTTACACATCACCCTATTAGACCTTTTAAATTCTCTTTGTTTTCATTAATTATTTTTTATTATTATTTATTTTAGACACTTTGTGCAACGAGTTGGATCAAGAGAGAAAGGCTCGATATGCAATTCAGCAGAAGCTAAAAGGTAATTTCTGTTAATACCCAATAGCAAAAACTCATAACTCATACCTGGAGACCCTGAGCCCTAACAACAAATAAATGATTTCAGTAATAAATATGCAATAAAAATGAGAAATATGCAAGTGCTACTTTTCTTTCATTCTAATTTGCTGATTGTGTAATAATGTATGAATAATAAAAAAGAGCAAAATGAGCTGGGCTGAGTTTCCCCAAAACATCACAGAACAAACATCATCATTAAATGGTAGCATGAGCTTCACATTGAACTCTCATCTCTCTCTGTGTCTCTCTGTGTCTCTCTGTCCCTCTCTGTCTCTCTTTCTGTCTCTCTCTCTCTCTCTCTCTCTCTCTCTCTCTCTCTCAGTTAAGATGATTTGCACTTTACAATGCTTTTGGGAAACTGAGTCCTGTGTGATTAGGAATCAGAAATAACACCTATTGTTCTGAACCACAGTGACAATTGTAAATTTAAGAAATGTTTGCAGTATAAATGTCCAGAACATTTATTATTAGTAATAATAGTGCTTATATCAGTATTTGTATATCGTATACATCCTAAAAGTGTCGTATCCCCATTAACAAGCTGTTTATGTTATGCTGCACACCATATTTAGTGTTTCATTTATATAAATGGATATTCGTGGTGTCTTCTCTCTGCTTCGCTCAACCTGTATATGTAGCACTAATTGCTCTTTTCCCCTAGAAGCTCACGACGCTCTACACCACTTCTCCTGCAAGATGCTCACTCCACGCCACTGCACAGGGACGTGCACATTTAAACCGCCTCTACTGCCACCTTAATCTGAATCCCCACACTGGAGGACTACAATGGATTCTACACACATGAAAACCAAAAGACCTCTTCAATACATGTTAAAAGCACTGAACTTTCCAAGGACTGAAAATGTGCGACCTTCTCAAAAGATCTAATGGCATCTCTTGAGTTCTGCTAAAAACAGACCTGAAATGGACATGGATGTTTCTTCTCTGAATCGAGCAAGCCAGCAGAACAATGAGATGAGAGTGGAATTGTTCTAAATATATGTACAATAGAATACTAATATGAACTCGTTCAAAGCTTTTCTCTTTTTTTTTTCTTCCTTAAAAAGCCACGAATACATAAAGTGGCACTGTGCAATGAATTGTGAAATCTCACAGCATTCTTAAATGGTCACTACTTGTGTGTTTTTATGTTGTATTTATTCCAAATTGATTCACTGATGTGTTCTCCCAAATGGATTGTATCTGTATAAGCACTTTAAATGAGAAATGATAAAGACCTACCTGTTCCAAATTGAATCTACCTTAAATTAAAGATGTTTACCATGTTTGTGTATACAGAATAAATCTGACCACGCATTTAGTCCACCTTTCCCAGACACATAGCTCAGACTTTGGGAAAATGGTACTAATCTACATATATGTGATTACTTGGCTGTGTACTATGACTTTTGAAGTGTATTTTCAAGAATAAAATGATTTCTTTCTTCATTATTAAATAAACAGAAGTTCCATTTGATCTTTAATCTCTTGTATAGATTTAACTAAGATATTGGCATAGAACTAAATCAATATCTATATACACTCTTTTATATATATATTTATATATATATATATATATATATATATATATATATATATATATATAATATAAAGGATTTGTTAGATAGGTAAGTGTTCTCAAAAACATAAAGGTGTCCTGTTTGGAAGCTTTTCTAATAAAGAAGCTCTGTAGGGTTTTACATAGATGTAATCGTTTCTTATTTCTAAGAATCTACACACACCTGACTGAATGTAAAGACTGATTTTTAGTTGTAGTAATTCATAGTATATATTAGAATATGCTGAAATATAATGTAAATCTAGGACAATATCTATTGACCACACCACCACCACCTGCACCAGACCAAAACAGATCAATAATGCAAGTATAAAGTGACATTATAGCTACAGTAGGTCATGGTGAGGCTGTGTACTTTATCTCCACTACTGACAGAACACCACAACTTTGATAATTAATTTATTATTAGTATTTATGTGGAAAAAGTCAGTTCATATGTCATCCCTTAATTCTAGCCATGGTAAAAGATTTCCCCCTATATGCCTAGAAAAAAACAAAAAAACGTTAAACCAAGAACTTAAAGGTTCTTTAGTTGTCCTTCTGAAGGAAGTACTTGAATGTTCTTTGTAGAACCCTGCTACTGAGTGAGGATATTCTTATCTCAAAAAGTTGGTAAGAGTATATTTGATAACTTAATTGGTGGTAAAATAATAGCATATTAAATGTCATTAACAGCTTCAGCATGTATAAATTTAAGTTCAATCGTCTTGATTTACTATTATGAGACCTCAAAATGCCGATGCTTACATTTTATATATGTAGTTTGAATTTCAAGGATAAAAAAAAAAAAAAATCTTAATAAGGAAATATTGAGTTGCACAGGTTTCATGCGGCTCTACACAAGTCCAGTATGAATTGATAGGCAACAATATATGGATTATCTGCACAATTTCTACGACCTGAGCACATACATAGAGCTTTTATGAAACAAATAAGCGGTATATATTACTCAAATGGAGTCACAGAGCTTTCCATTGCTTCCCTTATTTGTAATTCAGTTTACTTTGAATGATCGTTTTACTTTTTGGTGCTAATGATAAGAACAATGCTGCCCTCTAGTGGATGTATAGTGAAGTACAGCATGCAAAGTGTTTTCAAAGTGTTCACTAACTAAATCAGTACAAATCAAGTCCTGCAATCATACTAACTGATGCATCCAGTTTCGGATTAGGAGAGTTTATAAAATGGCGAGTGACAGCGCAGAGTGCAAAATGCAGAACTTGACAGGAAGAGACATTAGGATCTGCATCATCTGAACACATATGAGAGATCTTTAAGAAACAAAAATCTGCTTACAAGTACGTCATTCACATCAGCTATTAATATCTATGTGTAGTAGTGAGATGCAGTTAGTAGAATGCATTTAGTTATTTCATCTACAGTTTATGAAGAAAATCTAAAAATAGATTTTTACACAATCTATTAAATAACAATAACAATCGCTTATTTTTTTTAATTAATTATTAGTGCAGTAGGCATAAGGCCATTATTGAAATACATTTTATAGGCTGATGGTTGAAATTTTGCCTCACAACATTTTGGGGGTTCAAATCCTTGGGGGTTTCCTCCAGGTACTCCGGTTTCCTCTCCCAGTCCAAAGACATGCGTTGTAGGCTCCTTGGCATTTCCAAATTGTGGTCTGTAGTGTATGAATGTGTGTGTGATTGTGCCCTGTGATGGGTTGGCACCCGGTCCAAGGTGTCCCCTGGGTGCCCCCTGCCCAGTTCCCTGGGATAAGCTCCAGGCTTCCCCATGACCCAGTGGTAAGTAAACGGTATGGAAAATGGATGGATGGATAGATGTTAATGCCTATGTTGAAATGCATTTTTAAATGAATAATTCTTTGTCTTAAAATGAAATTGTTTCCCCATACAATTAGCAATGAGGAAGCAGTGTGGATTCTGGCCTATTTATGAACTTTAACAAAAGCCTCCTGGTAAAGCTTTTGAAAATTTTCTATCATTAGCTATCAAACTTTATTTATTTATTTATTTAAATGCAGTTAATACGTATTTATATAAATATTAGTCAATTAATCAATCACTGAACTATTATACGGTATATAAATAAATACAAAAACATTAGAGAATGGCAGATTGTCAACAACACAATGTTGGTTAGACAAATGGTTAGGTTAGACAAATGGTTAGACCTTCGGTCTGTATAAATGCACTATCCATCCATCCCTCCATCCAGCCCTCCATCCCTCCATCCATCCCTCCATCCATCCCTCCATCCATCCATTCCCCCATCCCTCCATCCAGCCCCCCATCCAGCCCTCCATCCATTCATCCATCCCATCCCTCCATCCCTCCATCCATCCATCAGGAGGATCCCTCCATCCATCCATCCATCCTTCCATCCTTCCATCCCTCCATCCATCCATCCATCCATCCATCCCTCCATCCATCCCTCTATCCATCCATTCATCCATAGATCCATTTTCCATACTGTTTATCCTACACAGGGTCATGGTGGAGCCTGGAGCCTATCCCAGGGAAACTCAGGCACAAGGCACAAGGCAGGGGACGCCCTGGACAGGGTGCAAACCCATCGCAAGGCATATACATGCACTACATGTTTATAAAACAAAAAAAGGATCTTCAAGGCTTCTTAAAGTGTTAGTTAAGGGTTTTTAGGTTTCAAAGAAGGTTCTGTTTGCAACTAGTTTTGATAGGGAAACACCAGGGTTCCCCCAGAGACACAGCTGTTTAACCCTTAAGTATTCTGGGAGATCTTCTAAGAGCACACACAGGCTTATGTACCATATATAGTGCACTATACACGATATAGTTTTCATATACGCTCCGGAAGGCACATCAAATTTTAAGGTAATCAGCCACTGTGATGTCATCTTATGCTCGGGCATTTGTTGTCTGATCCTGATGGGGTTTTTGTTCCCTTCTCCCCTCTATGCCTGTGATTGTTTATGATGGTTTATATGTATGGTGTTGTTGTGTTTATGTTTTTCTATGCATCCACGGTGGAAACAAATTTCCTCTTTGAGGACAAATAAATTATCTATCTATCTATCTATCTATCTATCTATCTATCTATCTATCTATCTGTCTACATTTCCCATATGAAACCATTTTGGTTTCATATGGGACAGTCTAAAACACCATTTTAAAAAATTTGTCACTCACCTACATGGACATTTTTATTTTTTTTTGCCAGCTTACAGTCCCAGTATTATTTGATTACATTTCATTGTGGCATTAATGCTGTACTCTTTAGACTGAAATCCAATGAAGACTAAGACTTTATTAGGAGAAAAGCAAAGAAGTGTTTAGTGTCTGAGTTCTGTGTGGTTTAAAGAATTGCAGTGTTTAATGAAAAATATCTGCGATGACTGCATTTCAGGATGTAAAATTTTATTCCTTTATAAAAATGATATATATATCTAAACCCCACAAATATCAATTGTTTCTTAAGAGCTCAAGCAATGTGCAACGAATGGGTGAACTTATTTTATTTATTTTTTATTTTGTCACATATTTGCCGCACGTGACTAAATGCAAACGAATTCCACTGCAAGCATGAATTTCAAATGAAAGGCACTAGTCTGTGTATACAGCTCAGCATCACTACTCATCATATCAGCGCTCGCTGTTATGCCACAAAATTACAGATGAATTGTGGGTTAATTGATTTGCGTCAATTGGGGAACGTGCGCGATGACGCCCTCGAGCCGCGCGTGGCCCCCACGTGACCGCGCTACGTCATGGCCTGCGCTAGGGAACTACAAGATGGCGGAGAGCGCGGAACTGAAGGTAAAACGCTGCGCTCCGTTTGCGCTTAAATTGACAGCTGAAAAGCCGTATTGCGCGCGTATGAGTGCATCTGATGCTTATTTGCAGCTTTTATATTTGACTTTGAGCTGAGTTTGTTTTCCGGACGAGGCAGAAGTTCATATTGAAGACTTGTGCGCTCGGCAGTTCTTGCTGGAGCTCTGGAAGCTCTTCGCTTTACCATGTTATTGGCCGAATCCCAAATGGCTCCGTGTTGGACATATAGTGCACTGCCATGCCCGTTATTTCATACCCTACGTAGTGGACCATTATGGGGTAGAAGCGAGCCGTTTGGGATTCCGCCAAGTGTTGATTTTGAGAGAGAGAGAGCTGGAGAGAGCTGCCCGCTTTTCTGCGTGTAGCTGCCAAGTTTTTTCTTGCCTCTTTTAAAGAAGTTTGATCAGATTCTCATGTTGATAATGATTCCGGACGGCAGGCAAATCCGTCCTCATACACTGTGGAACAATGGAAGAGTTTTAATTGTGTTTGTAAATAAACGCGAATGTGCAGCATCAGCTTAGCTGCTTGCTAACATACTAACAACATTACAGCCTGCTAGAGGGCTCCATCTTAGGAGCAGCATCACAGTCTATTAGGAGAAAAAAAATAACCAGCACTTTGAATTTTCTACTGGCTTGAGCATCATATTTTGTGTTAGTTTGCATGTATTTCTTTCTCTCTTGTGGTGTTGTGTGTTCATGTTGTGAACAAACGAGGCACCGTGGATTAAAACGTGTGGTTTACTGTACCGGCTAGCTGCAATACAGCTTCAGAGGAGCACCAGGAGAAAGGTTTCACTTAAGAAATGTTTGAAATGATCTTAACAGTGGTGTCATCTTTATACTCAGTTATGTTGGACACTTTCAATATGATATCCTATTGATTGGTTGAAGTACAACATGCAGCTGTGAGGAGCATCTGGTGTCACTTGTTTGAATTGGAGTCTCTGATGATGGTTGTTGATGTTAAATTATGTTTATAAAAATCAAATCAAAAAGAGAAGGAAATCGGACTTTGATGAGACAAAGATCATCGGTTAACGCGTGAGGCTTTTCTTTTCCCCCCTGCATACTCAGTCTGGTGACCTGCTTCAGCCCTGAACAGGTGGTAAAGAAAACCTGTTCATTAGAAGTGTGCAGATGGGAGGTGGAAGCTCTCCTACACTGTTTCACATCATCTACATAAACAGTTGGTGTGTGTGTGTGTGTGTGCATGTGTGTGCGTGCGTACTTGCACACATGTGTAGTCACTGTTATGCATTGCTCAGAGGTCTCGCCTGAACGTGTGCTCGTTTGCTGAATTTCTCTACAGCGTTTAGTCCAAGTGTGTGTTTTTCCTCCCGCAAAAGTAGTCCACTGTTTTGTAATCGTCCATGTCCTTCACTGTGACCTAGTACTGTTTGTCCTTGATGTTCATTTAGGCTTGTATCTATAACAAGCAGAGGCATATGAGGAGAGCAGAGATTAGAGCGAGGACAGATTCATGTCTAGTTGATGTATTTTGTGCACAGATAATGAATCGAATCAGTTTTAATCTACGACCATTTCCAGGCTTGACCAAAAATCGATTCCTCCAAATGACATTTACAGCATGTGGCAGACGCTCATATCCAGAGTGATTTACAGACGTAATTCTTACGATAACGTTTATGCTCATTTACGTCCTTTCTATAGAGGTAGGTGCTCAGATAGTGAACTCTGCGTTGGCGTTTTGTTCACGTACATCTCGGGACACGGCGACAAGGTGTAGGCCATTTTGTTAACGTGTCTGCGTTTGACCACAGGTCTGTCTGCTTCGAGTAGAAAATTTCCGCACGGAATTATCTACAGACATTCACAGATAATCCGGCATACGATATACAGCAGTAATATCACGCTTCGAAATATTATCCTCAGTCCTTTGGTCCATTTTGGAAGACTTTGGTAGAATTTTTAAGGAAAGTATGATGTATACATTCTGTACGGAGAGCTTGCACCGGTTTAAGATCCTGCACTGGAATTGTTTAAAACTAAATAGTTTTCCTTTAAAGCAAGTATTTTACTGGAAATTAAATTACTTCCCTAAACAAGTGATGTTCATTAGGAACCGAGGAGAATCAGGAAGTGCTTGGCGATTAGGAACGTTAAGGTGGTTTTCACACGGGATGCATTTGCTGCGGTCCGAATCCGAGTGCGATCGTTCCCGGCACCGTGATTCGTTCGTTTTACATCATCACAAACGCGCATGGAGAACAAAATGCGTCTCGGCATATTTTTTGTTCGGTCAATATTTTGGTGCAGCAGTGGATTTCTTCTGCGTCCCACGACGTTCTCCTGCCACTCGTGGTACACGCGTGTTGTGGAAACTAATGACGTCGTCATTGGCTAAAACACACGCAGGTTACTTTACTTCCTGAACGAGTGCGGACCCGAGTACGAGTTCACGTTCACGGAAATCGCGGCTCACTTCCAGTGCAACCGAACTCAGACCACCTCCTACCGGTAGTCTCGGGTTCGGTACCACGGTGCACTTCACGCTCCTTATGACAGCTTTTACATTACCAATTTTTCGTGCAAACCGTGCTCTGTTTCAGACTAAACTCCCAGCGTTAAAGCCCCCTAAGAAAAGCCTCCCTGATTAAGCTTTCCTAGTAGCAGCTGTGCAAACTAACCAGCAGCTAGAGCTAATATATGTGTTAATATACCAGTTATTTCCGGGACTGTGAATTAAACTTGTGCACACAAAAACTACTATACTGTTGATCTTCGATCATGTGGAACTAATATATTAAATATCAAAGACAGTGGAAAGCACTTGGATTGGAATCGGATTGGATTTAGGATGTTTTCTGATTGGACCCACTGTTGATGACTGACCCGACATGACAGGACGTGAAGATTTGCAGAGAGTCGGATTAGACGCTGTGAGGATGTCTGTGTGTGTGTGTTGTAGTCAGAGCTGTACTTAATGTCATTTGATGTAATAAAATGTTAAAAATCTGGAAGTGATGTGTCCCTAGTTTGTCCCTTATTTCAGAAACATTACACTATCTATATTTGAAGGTTCCTTATTTTGGATAAATATTTAAAATGATGTGATGTTCATGGAAAATTTCCTCCCAGTATTCTGTTCACCTGGTAACAGTACCATGAAAGTTTGATGTAATGTTCTGATAAAACAGTGAACAATTAAAAGGTTTTTAATGATCTGAATATTCATCGTAAGCCCATAATCTAATCATGGTCTTGCTCTTGGTTTGGTTGTTATCACAAACATGGCAGTCAGAGCTACCTCTCTTTAAGCGAACTTTGTACTTGAAATGGTGTGTGGGCAATCGAGAGAGAGAGAGAGGGAGAGGGAGGGAGGGACACACTGGTATTCAAAACACAACCCCCCAACACTGATCTCCTGAGTTTATTGCGTTTCTTTCTCCTCGACCTTTTTGCTCCCAGAAGGAACAAAGTTAATATCTGTGTGTCTTTGTCCTCAGCTCGACTCCCTTTAACAGCCTCAGGTCAGGTGTAGAGTAAACAAATTCTCCTATCGTTATTTTTTTTTTTTTTTATGAAGTTCCAGGACTTTATTCCTGTTTGTTATTCCAGATCATTCCTTCTTCAGATATCCTCTGTGTAAGATTGCTAAATCACCGCATGTGGAAAGTGGAAAGCGTACGGAGGGACAGGAGCTTGGAATCGATATTTCATTAGTGAACAAAAAGGAACGTGGAAGTATTTAGGCCAAGCATAACGTCTGAGATGGAAAGCTTGCGGTTATGATGTTGCTGTCGCAGGTAACCTCAAAAACTAGAAGCGCAATATTAATCTAGTGGACCCTTTAAAAGATCCGAAGAGGTGGTGTGACGTTTGTGTATCTAACTGTGTTTAGAATTTCATTCTTCAAATCCATGGCTTACGCAGGAATTTTCCCGGCAAATGTTATATGTCGTATGAAGTTGGAGAGATTTTTGCTGACGTTTAATTCATTTGCAGTTCTTAGTCATTCTCGGATGTTTTCATTACTAATCTCCAGCATCTAGGTTAAATTAGTTTAACATAAATTTAGACTGCACAAATGAAAACTAGAGGCTGCTCCAGCCTCCCCCAGACAACTGGGATGGATGGATGGATGTATTTTTCATATTTCATGTTGCGCATAGCCTCATGAATTAATAAATATATAAATAAATAAATTCATTACACAAGTCATGGTTACTTTACTCAGTATGTTCAGGGATGGACAGATCATTAGCCCAGGCATCCAAGATAGTTTCTTTATCTTTAGACACAATATTGTGTTATTAGCATAAACCAGGATAAAAGTTTAAGTAAACATAATGATGTGAAAGCGTAGTATCGAAACATGGTGACGGTCTGAGATCATGGCTCCATCTGCCCACTCATATCAGTGTTGAGGAGCAACAGCTGCAGGAGAAAGTTTAAAGAGGTGCTTTTCAACGTCGTTGATTCATCTCGTATTCATCGGAAAACGGAAATGATTCAGTATATAATTCTGTAAGCGTATGGGTGGTTTCTGTTGTTCGTTTCATTGCGTAGACCGTGTCTGGGACTTTAAAGCTGTGTGTGTACTCGTTTGAACCACACATTGATGTATTTGCTGCTTTAGAGGAAATTATTTATTCTTTTGTTTTTGATTTATTTTGTTTTTGTTTTGTGGCCCTAAAAAGCAAGTGCCAAATAAAACACATTCCACACGTTTATCACAGCGCTTCGTCTTTTCCATCTCTCCCTCGCAGTCAGTTAGCTTTCTCTGTCTGGCCTACCCAGTCTCTCTCTCTCTCTCTCTGTCACCCCCTCCCTCTTTCTCTCTCGCACTCTCTCACACACACACACACAATTCTGAGATGAGTGTGTGTGTCTCCTCGCCAGATGTCCTTCTACCTGGCAGCGGTTTCTGTATTAATTTTCTGGGTTTAACCCTCACACTGATTTTCACTGGAAATCAAAAATCCATGATGTCTGCTTTTAGATCTTCCACTCTGTCTTTTCTGAAACCCGTGACTGTAAAGCCTCGATTTGCCCTGTTCCTAATCTGACGCTGAAATGAATCTGATCTGAGATCCATTGGTTTTCCTGCATACAAAGGAAACAATCCTAATCTATGAAGAACACCAAGAGAACTGATAAACACTGATAGTGGCTGCTAACGATGTCTTCATAAATGTGTAGTCTTTCTTTTTCTCTGCTTTTCTTTTTGCACTTTCTCCTACTTGCGTGCCGTTTTCTGTTATGTTTCTAAAATTCTTCGTTTTGTACCCTTCCTGAGGTGAAACTAGTCAGTAGTGTTTGTAGAAGACTTGTTAGACTGTCAGCTTTATTCATTACAAGCGCTGGACCAATTAGCCCAATTAGCCTTCTCAAATCTTACGTTACAGCAATGTAAATACAGAATAATCTACTAGCCAGTTCCGTTTTCTTTTACATAATTGGTGGGAAACTAATAGTTCAAATTGTACAGAGGGACGATCTGCAGGTTTGTTCAGTAACCTGATAGAAATGTACAGTCGACTGATCCATTGGTTTCCTTTATAACAGCAGCTTTCTCAGTTTCTCAGTCAGTATCATGACAGGAAACACGATTTTGTGGTCCAGTGCTGCGTTTTGTTTATGATTTGATGCTCAGTGAATTCAGACAAAATTACACTGATTGCTACACATTGCTTCAGAATTTCTGTATGTTTTGAATACCGTGCCCAAAATAGTCTACAAAATCCCACATTTTTTTGTTACAATTTGTAATAGAAAGCAATAAGAATTACCCCATTACAGCACCAAGCTTTAGGCTGTCATCAATCACAATGGGCATAGTAAGCTATCTTGCATGTAGTTTAGCGCTGTTGAATTCTTGATACTGATTGCTCAGAAGGTGTCGATTAATTCCCTGTAACAGCAGCTCTGACAGTAGCTGCAAAAATCCCAGATGTATATTAATGCACTAGTTACAACGAAACAGCTAATTCACAGGGAGCTGTAAAGCCGACACGCGATATATCTGACAACTACTAAAGGTGAAACTTTCTGTAAGGAGATGTTAATTTAACGTTTATGGAAGGAGTCTTCAGTGTTACTGCTTTGTAGCAGTCAGGATAAAGGAAATTGGGCTTTGCTTCTTAGTTTTTCAATAACATGACAAGATGCTGAAGGGAGAGAAGAAAGAAAGGCTGGTGAGAGAATTTATAGCTGTGCTATAAACACGTAAGTGATAACAGGAACTATCTTGTTTCACAGATGTTCTACGAGATTAAATGTAGCAATAAATGGACAAAAGTTGCATGCTCGTTAATCTGAAAAAAATAGTGTTTATCAAATTGCTCTGGTACAAGAGGGATAAAATATTCTGGGATGTGCTGTAATTGAAAAGAATCAATTTCAGGGTGGAAACAGTAACTTGGCTTTGAGTCAGGCCATCTCTCATCGAAATGTTGATCATTTTTCTATAACAGCATAACATAGTGTTTTATTCCTTACATAATAGCCTAAGTTGTGTGATATAAGTTATTATAAATGTTAACAGTGTAACTTTTGTTTACTGTCAGAGGCTTGAGAGTCCACTTTAAGGTGCTGCTCTTTTCACAGTAATTAACTCAGCAGGTTAGAATAGCTATGAAATGAGGTATGTTAGCTCAAGTAGCCGTCTTGATAGAAAGTCACGCTCTGAATCCAAAATCAGTCAATTTTTATTTTATAAATATATTTTTAATATGTATTATTGTTCGGATGCCATTGCAAAAATTATACTAGGTACGACATACTATTTTCATTACCGTTTTAAATAAAATGTAAAAAAAAACAACTCTGCTCTGGAGTAGTGATGTGTTTCATGTTTGCCTAGGAATGGATTGGATATACTGTTGACATCAAAACTCTGACCTGAAATATTCCTCTGATAAATTACAATTTCAAGCCCAAGACCATTTTTTTCAGCTCAAAGTGATTAAAAATATCCCAGTCACAGGGGGATTCTGCTCAATATGGCAACAGTGGACACATTGTTGGAGCTGATTGATTGCAGGGAAACAGCAGAGCAAATCATGTCTTTTTAAGCGATATTTGCAGTTCTCTTTATACAGGATGTGATATTTTCATTTGATTTTAAAAACTGGAAACTGTCCATCAAAAAAGGTTAAGTTATTTTTAAAAACCGAAATTAAAAAAACCTAATAAAAAAAAAAACCTGATAAAAACCCAAATTAATTTGGGGCATCCTTATATTGAAGGTTGTTTTCAAACTTACTGCTTTAGTTGACTCTAATTTTGCAGAATTATTTACAAACAGGCTGTCCTTTTCTGTTTTATTCACTTATTTTACAAACTAATATTTGAAATATTGTTAACTATGAAAATGGGTTTTGTATTTTGAAATGTTGCTGGGAGTTTAAATGGAGCGTGTACGTGCGATTTTTTTTCTCTCTCCCAACTATCCTGACACGCTGCACTAGTGTAGGAATTCAACAATAGAAACTGACAAATTTTCCTGTCCATCTACCACCATAACAAACATAGTGTTGTGTATCAAATTGCATACTTATGTACTATTCTAGCCCATCATTACATACTAGCAATAACCGGTTTTCTTATTACTGAAAGACCTTTAATGAAGCCTTCAGATCTCGTGTAAGGTCTCTTCTGCGTTCCGGCCTTATGAATTTTCTAGAAATAGTAAACACTTTTCAGTGTAAGTTCGGAGTATTCCATTTGAGACACATCTCGTTACACAGTGGAAAGCCCCGTCATGTCGACGGTGGAAAATCAGCGTGATTAACATCAGTGTGAATGAAAGCAATAAATGTTTTACAGTTCGACTTGGAAACCTGATTGATACGGATGTTTTGGCATTCCAGATAGAACAAATATCTAGCTATCAGAGCATTCCGGCATGGATTGTATTCCTATAGCAACATGCCCATCGTGTTTTATTCCGTTTGTGTCATTCGAAGCAGGGCGTAACATCGGAAAGAGATCCATCCTTTCAAACACACCTCATGACTTTTTGAAAAGCCGTGTCAAGAAATGCCTGCTCACGTTCACCCTTCCCACTAGACCGGTAAGCCTGTGTAAAGAATATTCTTTGGTTTTTAGTCACATGCAGTACACGTGTTACTGACACTAAATAACATTTTCAAATGTCGCAGTAGTCCTAAATCTGGAAGTAAATTTTATTTATTTATTTATTTTTATCATTGTCAAGGCTTGGGGTCTCTGAAAATTCATCATGTCTATTTGTGGATGTTTGCTCAAACGGTTTGAGAACCTCTGATCTAACTGTTGCAAGTCACTTAAGGTTACATCTGTCGTGATTATTAGACGTCACATCCTGACTTTTCCGGATTATATTAACTTATATGAATGCACGATTATAATAGCATAAGGCTGTAAGTCTGAACCGTTGGAAAACTTAATCCAGCAATGATCCGGGTTTTATGCGTGAACAGGCTGAAGATTTGTGGATTGCGGCGCAGACGGGAAAGCGTTCTTAAAACTCTTACAGCCGTCAGAACCCACTAGAAACATCATCTCTTTCCTGCAGCAGTCATTACTGGCCATACGCTAATGTTAAACCTATAGTCATCAGCATCAGTCGTAAACTACAGTGAGCTTTAGCAGTCCAGCCCCTGGTGAGACAGATGTTGTGCAGCTGCTGCCGAAAGTCTTTCTTGTGTCGTACCATGCTAGAAGTTGCATCGTCAACTCTTTTAATTATTAAAATGTATTTATTTATTTTTTTAAAGTATTCTCCAGGTTAACATTCTTTTGAAATGATGTGATTTATGGTATTGAAAATATACACTCCACTTTATTAGTAACACATGTGCACCTGCTTATTCATGCAGTTATCAAATCAACCAATCATGTCGCAGCAGCGCAGTGCAGTGCATAACATCATGCGGATACAGGCCAGGAGCTTCAGTTAATGTTGTTGGTACCAGACAGGCTGATTTGAGTCTCTAGAGTTTGCACATAATGGGGGAAAAAAAAAGTCCAGTGAGCAACAGTTCTGCAGATTGTTGAGTGGAGAATTGCCAGACTGGTTTGGGCTGACAGGAAGACTACAAAAACAAATAACCACTCTTTACAACCATGGCGACAGAAAAGCACCTCCGAACACACAGCACGTCAAACCTTGAGGCAGATTTTCTACAACAGCGGAAGACTGATATGTGCATTTTGACTTAGAAGAGGTATTTTCTCTCACTGAAAAAGAAATTAGTTTTTCCTCAGGAGAAGTTTTTATTCTGTCAAATTATGTCTCAAGTGCTACAATTACTCGTGCTCAGGATTGGCTAGTAGTTATTATCACTCTACACTCTTCAATTTTCTGTTCCTACTGAATTTTGTGCATCACATAATTCAAGGAAACACATCGCTATGTTTAACCTGGCATCAGGTGGCACAGCCTGGTAACTAGTAAGGGACTGTCATAGAAGTACGCCTCATTAAATGCATGTTTAATGAATCTTTTAAATTGTCATTTATTCCCATAACCCAACAATTTAACGCAGTTTGATTTTGTAAGTCTATGGTTCACTATTTTTATAGGCTATATTCATATTTGGGTTAAAGTTGTTTGACGGGATTTGTGTTTAATGTATGCGTAATGATAAACACTTTGAAGACGGACCCTTACTACTTTACAGCCCGAGATGTGTCAAAAAATTTGAAAGTAACTAAACGCGTGAAGACACGAGTTTGTTCTTTAGATATTGTACATGTACGTTTTCGCGGGTTCTTTTTATACATTATTGGCATCGGAGCTGTGACAAATATCGAAAACCAGCCACAGTCATAAATTCAAGAACCTTTGATTTGAAATACAAAATCTAGTGATCTTAATTTCAGTCTTAAATGTTAATATCAAGAAATATTTTCATGATGTTGTGATACAGAGCTATGAACTAGAGATACTTTCAGTAAATGGTTTTAAAGTTATAATAATATATTATAGTAATTATAATAATGTCTTGTATGCGTCTGAATGCA
The DNA here is from genome assembly GCF_023375685.1 of Ictalurus furcatus. NCBI lineage: Eukaryota > Metazoa > Chordata > Actinopteri > Siluriformes > Ictaluridae > Ictalurus > Ictalurus furcatus. The sequence continues at coordinate 12,145,061 of NC_071281.1, forward strand.
GAGTGCAGGCCGGCAACAGCTAGATTTGCCTAGTTACATTGCATAACAAACCAAAAAAAGATCGACTGCTGTAATAGCAAGCATATGTACTTTATTAAATGTTTATTGGAGTAGTTTAGTCATCCCAAAATAAGTGAAACAAATCAAAATAGTCATAATGATTGTTTTTCATTTTTCATTGTATAAATAATTACATCTTTCTAAATACAGACAGAATGGGCCTTCTTGCTCCAGACATCTTTGTATAAATAATTACGCCTTTCCTAAGAGTATAAATCATTACATCCTTCCTAAGAATTTCCCTCAGAGACTCTAAGAGAGTGCTTTGGTTGGGTGGACAGAGCCACTTTAGCTCCCTGTGCACTTGCACATCTTTTCTTGTTTGCAAAAGCCATCAGTGAAGTTGTCGGTGTTTCTACGTGATTGAAAAGTGTTGTGTGACAGATATAAGTCGCTGTGTGTAAACATTGGCCCAGACGGAGATCCCCTTTCTGTTACTGGAAACCAGACTGAAACCATGCTCTTCACTCTGATGTGCTTTTGCTTCAGGAGTCTACTTTCATAAACTAGAACGCAAACCACTTTCTTTTTCTTTGTCGTGTTGTCGGTGTAGCGTTTTACATTTGCATCTTTATTCATTTGGGTAGATTGTTTTATTTAAAGTGAGATACTGTACAGGTGAAGCCGAATACAGTCCAAACGTAAAGGAGATGGAAAAAAATTCACCTGCTGACTTTGTTCTTACAGAAGTAACGGTCAATACGAGCTCACAAAGCAAAGTACCAGGCTTGTGATGACTGGAAATAGTAAGAGGAAGTACGGACAGATGCCATCTATTGCACTAGCCAGTCCCGACAGGATTTTGCGATCGCAGAAATTAACACAAAATCGAGAAACTTCGCAATATTTGGAGGAGCTTGCAAGTTTTCAAAATGACCACAGATTCTTTGCTGATTTGGGCCAAGACGTGTCATGTGACCTCATCACGACGTGCATTCAGCGAAAGCTCTCTTCAATTCACGTGTGTTGAACATATTTACAGCTAAAAGGTTTCATTTCCCAACAAACATCACCGTGAAAGACTTTCGCCAAGTCAAGTAGTTTTCTGTTTAAAAATCGCCCAAAAAAAGTTGTATTACTAATTTTAAAAAATAAATGAATAAAAAGCCGCAGTGAAATCTAGCATTTTTGGCAGGAACAATCACAAAAAAAACCTCTGCGAAATCCTGTTCAGGCTAGCTATCAGGCTGAACGATTTAAATGTCTGTTGGAAAACGTGGTGTCTGAGCTGGAAGATCGACAAAAATAAATTGTGTTGTATCTCACATTGTGTCGTAATACGTGTTCACATTTTCGCCTATTTTGTATGCTATACAAACCATAATAACCTGCTGTCTGACTTCAGAGCAGAGCAGCAAGATGCGTCTTAGCTTCCCTTGTCGGTGCGAAACTAATACAGCAGTGCTAGCCTTCACTTGCAAACTTCTCTCACGAAACATGAGCAGGGGCTTAAATTAAGAAAAATGAAACACATGTCAGGGCTACTTCACTGTAAAAGAATTCATTAAGTATCGCTGCTGCTGTTCAATACAGAGCACATGCACACTTAGTTTATAGAATTTCACTACTTTAGCTTCATTACAGGTAATAACTCATTAGGTTTATTTACAGTCCTGACATCAGTTCTCTAAACATGTTAAACTTGGAGACTATCAGCTATAGCCGACTTGCAAACCGCTCCATTTATTTCTTTTTGTAATGACGTCAAGTGTACACCACCCACGTTACGTATTTCTGGCCCCACCCTCCTTTTCCTCCACCCCTACGATACACAATCATATAGTAATATGTAACCCCGAGGAACACAGGTTAACCAAACAAATTAACCGCATGGCAAAAGAAACACACCTAGAGAGGCATGTACATGCGTACGCACCCAGGATTGGCATTTTGTTGTGGTTTTCCGCAACCCTCTGATGTTCAGGTAGCAATTTGAAACACTGGTCTTACTGAATTAAAAAGTTGTTAGTGTTTTTGTTTTTAACACTCAGGTTATATATATTTTTCACTTGTTCTGTTAGAGTCACCTTTATATATAGAAGCATTTATTCACCACGTATACATTACAGAGTAGTGAAATTCTTTTCTTCGCATATCCCAGCTTGTTAGGAAGCTGGGGTCAGAGCACAGGATCAGCCATGATACAGCACCCCTGGAGGAGAGAGGGTTAAGGGCCTTGCTCAAGGGCCCAACAGTAGCAGCATGGTGGTGCTGGGGCTTGAATCCCCGACCTTCCTATCAGTATCCCACCACTACTGCCCCCATCAGGAGGGTCTTCTGTAATGTCATATCAGATGTCTGTTGTCATTTGGTATTCTGTGCTTGATCAGAGATTTTGTGACGATCAAAAACAGGCAGGAAAACCAGCATGAAGGCCAAAAGAATACGTGTAGAACCATGACTGGACACGAGCGCCCAGGTGATATGACCATGCAGTCGGATATCACTGATACACATAATCACGCTGATCACTGACAGATGATGCTCTCTTTCTGAGAAGGCAGGTTGTGAAAAACCCTCGAGTGACTGCAAAAGACCTGCAGCAAGACTTGGTGGCAACGGGCACTGAGGTTACAGTGAGCACAGTAAGGCGTGTACTAAACGCAGAAGGTTTCCATGCCAGAACTCCAAGGTGTACACCACTATTGACGCAAAAGCACAAGAAAAGTCGCTCAAAATCATATAAATAAGCCACAGAAGTTTTGGGATTCTGTTCTGTGGAGGATGAAACAAAACTGGAACTTTTCGGCACGATGGATCAGCGGTATGTCTGGAGGAAGGAGAATGAAGAAAGAACACTCTGTCCACAGTCAAGCACGGTGGTGGCTCGGTGATGCTCTGGGGCTGCTTTGCATCCTCTGACACTGAAAACCTGCAGCGTGTGGAAGGCAAGATGGATTCATTGACGTATTAGGAAATCCTAGGAGAAAACCTCATGCCGTCTGTGAGGAAGCTGAAGCTTGACCATCATTGGACCTTCCAACAGGACAATTATCACAAGCATACCTCAAATTCCACCAAGTGTTGGTTGCAGAAGAAATCCTGGAAGATTCTACAGGGCCATCACCTGACTTGAACCTCATCGAAAATCTCTGGTGGGATTTGAAGAAGGCGGTTGCAGCACGCAACCCAAGAATATTACTGAACTGGAGGCCATTGCTCATGAGGAATGGGATAAGATTCCTCAGGAACGCTGCCAGAAGCTATGCATCTCGTTTGCAGCAGGTCATAACAGCAAAAGGGTGCGCTACTAAGTGCTAAAGATGCTTGCCATGAAGAGGTTGAATAATTTTGAAACTGGAGAAGTCATTATAAGTTGCATTTTCAGTTGAATTTGAGGAAACCACTTGAAGCATTCGTTGTGTTGAACTATTTCAATTGCTTTTGTTTGATTTGTTCATTTTAAACAGCTGAAAGTCTGTACATTTTGACAGTAAACTTGATTTGCAATGGGGGTTGAATAATTTTGATTGCAACTGTAGAAGGGAAAATAGATACATGCAGTTACTTATCCTTCAAATAAGAGAAGTAATAACAGCTTACCAAAAAGCTAAAAAAAAATATATATATATATAATATAAATACTAATCTAATGGTTAAACTAGATGTAATTGAATATGAGAGAAAAAAACCCCAAGATGTAGATATATTATAAGAGCATTATACTAAATATACAAAATAAAAATTATTACTTAAATGACTTTCTTTCAACTTATTAATGATGGGCATTCTGCAAAACATATGATTTCTCCATGCTTTTCTCTGCTCAGGCCAAGTGTATCCAGCAGTCGCGTGCAGAGGGTCGTCTCTGATCAGACTGCATACTTCTGGATTTGCATTTTTTTAAACCACGTATAGAATGAAGAAGCTTGTAAACTGTGTTTTATATTTGGTTTGCTTTTGAAACATGCAAGGGGCGAGGATGAGCGCAAGGTGGGGGGGAAAATAGGAAACCAGCCTGATCAATGAGAAACAGGTTACCATGACAACCCTGCTGTAAGCAGACACACACATGGGTGGGGGGGGGGTTGGAAATGTAAATGGTTACAGTGAATTTAGTTGCAAAAAAGATATCGTTGTAATTATTTTTGATGGTCTGTAACACAGCCGAATGGACGTTTGGTCTGCCCGGCCGTCACACGCCTGTGTTGTTCGTTACAGAAACCATTGTGAAGATGCTACACTCTGGATTAATTTGAGTACTTATAATTTGCAACAGCAGGACTAGCTCTAAAAATGATTTCATGAATAAATCAGATTTGCCCTGCTATGTGAATATCAGCTGAGGATTCACAGAGTTGCTGCTGAAAGCTTGAGAGAGACTGTTCAGTGTTCTGATATGTGTTAAATGATAAGTTTTAGGAGAGAGGTTTTATTCTTCCTCACTTGTAAGTCACTTTGGATGAAAGTGTTTGACAAATGAATAAATGTAAATGAATGCAAATCAGCCACTCTGGGGAAGCATGTGATGTGGCTTGTTGCATCCTGCTAGCAGGCTGCGTGTGTGTGTGGGTGTGTGTGTGTGTGTCCATGCCGCTTTCTGTGCCTGCAGGAGTGTGTTAGCCTGTGTTGTTGTTGTTATGTGAATGGTTTTGTTTTATATGCTGGATTCTGCTTTTACTCTGCTGATGTGTGTGTGTGTATGTGTATGTGTGTGTGTGTGTGTGTGTATGTTTGTGTGCGCCTTTGATACTGTGTTAGAAAAGCACAATGCACCGAGGTATGTGAGTGTTGATCCATAGCCAGCGAGCTGCAGGAGAGAGTGGGGGAAGGGCGAGAGAGAGAAATCTAAGTGAGGGGATGCATGTGTGTGTGTGTGTGTGTGTGTGAGAGAGAGAGAGAGAGAGAGAGAGAGAGAGAGAGAGAAAACACAAGTGAGTGTACCGGAGAGAGAGCAATCTAAGTGAGGGGATGTGTGTGTGTGTGTGAGAGAGAGAGAGAGTGCACAGCACAGAAATTGGAGAGAGAGGAAGAGAAAAGTGAGACAGTGAATACACAGGAGAGAGAGACAGAAATCTAAGTGAGGGACTGTGTGAGAGAGAGAGCGAGAGATGAAGGTGGGGCTTGCACAATAAACATAGTCTGGGCTTGTGGCAAGAGAGAGAGCGAGAGAGTGCACAAGTGAGTGTACAGGAGAGAGAGAAATCTAAGTGAGGGAGTGTGTGTGTGTGAGAGAGAGCGCACAAGTGAGTGTACAGGAGAGAGAGAAATCTAAGTGAGCGAGTGTGTGTGTGTGAGAGAGAGCGCACGAGTGTGTGTACAGGAGAGAGAAATCTAAGTGAGGGAGTGTGAGAGAGCGAGAGAGAGTGCACAAGTGAGTGTACAGGAGAGAGAGAAATCTAAGTGAGGGAGTGTGTGAGAGAGAGAGCGAGAGCGCACAAGTGAGTGTACAGGAGAGAGAAATCTAAGTGAGGGAGTGTGTGTGAGAGAGGGAGAGAGCTGAAGGTGGGGCTTGCACAATAAACACAGTCTGGGCTTGTGGTGAGAGAGAGAGATAGGGAGAGGTAAATTAAGACTGTGTGCTAGTGCATGTGGGGGAGGGACTTGTGTGTGTGTGTGTGTGTGTGAATGTTCTCATGTGTTTGTGTGCACACATGCTTCAGCCACAGTAAAAAGCATCCTGTAAAGTTGGTATGTGTTTTTATAGTATAGTGATGATGGAGCCATGGTTAGAGTTTCTGACACGCGCACACACACACACACACACACACACACACACACACCTAGTCTCTGCCTTAATCCTGTATTGTTTCTCCTGACTCTCATCATTTGAGATTACATTTCAAAAGATGGTCCAGATTACATACATATAGATTACAGCCTCAGTGGTACAGACTTTGGGACATCAATTAGTCATGGGATGTAGATTTCATTCTCTGTGACACACACAGTACTGTGCAAAAGTTTTAGGCACATGAAAAGAAACACTGTAGAGTGAAGATGCCTTCAAAATAATGAAATGAAATGTTTCTGCATTAAAAAACCAAAATACGTTTTATTGAGCGTCTTGCAGAACCGGCCACGGTTCTTCTGGAGACTTTGACTGTCACTCTCGCTTCTTATTTTTACAACAAAACCCAGCAGCCTTCGTTTTGTTTTGTTTTTTGTCTGAAAAGTGTCTCTTTCTTTACTGACATACAAACATTTTCCTGTAACATTTAACTTTGTGCTAGAAAACTAATGTTTGGGAATCTAACATGTTTTTGTACTGACTCGATAATGTAGACATCATAAAATAAAAAAAAATCTATAAAAAAAAGTTTGTACTAAAAAAAACAAAAAATAGGGTGGCTAAAACTTTTGCACAGTACTGTATCTTAGAACAGACCTAAGCGTCTACCAGTAAACATTTCCAGCAGTGTGAGTGTTAGTATTTTGATGTGTTCTGCAAAGCAGCATGCATAGATACACACGTCCTCACACATTCAACCTGGGAATGATCTCTGCCTCAAAACTTGGAGTCTGCAGCATTTTTTTGTAAGACATGATGTCATCACATACGTAGTACATGACACTTTCTTTCAGCTCAGCAGTAGACATTGAGTGTGTATATGCCAACAGTGCCTTTTTTTAATCCCAAATATTCCTGCTAATTCCCATGTAGTAGCTGATTCTCCCCTATGACATGCCGCCAATATGTGAGGGTGAGGATATTTTTGGACTGCAACTTATTCAGTATCATAGGGCAGCTGAACCTGGTTGCAACTCTACAAAGCTTAACAGAGTCACGTTGACGGACAAAGTACTGGCAGATCATCTCCAGCTTGCTTTAACCCACAACCCTGGGACCCCTGCATGTGTGAAAGGCGGATGAGGCATTTGATAAACGTTTGTGTATGCTATAAAAATTAATACGCTGCTACCACCGCTTTTACCACCAAACTGCATCATACAGCGTTCAGTAGTACACTATACGGCCAAAGGTTTGTGGACATCTGACCATCACACCCATATGTGGGCCTTCACTAAACTGTTCCCGTAAAGCTGGAAGCACAGAATTGTATTGGATATTTCAACTCAAATGTCCTGCACAGAACCCTGACCTCAAGCCCACTGAACACCTTTGGATGAACTGGAACGCTGACTGCATGCCCAGACCTCCTCAACTGACATCCGTGTCTGTCCTCACTAATGCTCTTATGGCTGAATGGGAAAATCCCCACAGCCACTAGTGGAAAGCCTTCCCAAAATAGTGGAGGTTATAATAACAGCAAAGGGGGACTAAATCTGGAATGGGATTCTCAACAAGCACATATGGGTGTGGTGATGGTCAGGTGTCCACAAACTTTTGGCCCCATAATGGATATCAAAACTGCTATCTTTAATATTATTTGGATGTGAGAAGATTTCAGGACGGTTCTGTTGAGTAATATTGCTGGAGGACATCTGTCGTAATTATGATCAGTTCACACGGGAATAGTGATTGCTGTCTAAGTCACACAGAGGGATGTGACCTTTATTATAAGTGCTTGTTTTTGGGCTTATGGTTGCACAAGTCGTCAAGTACCTCACTTTGCAGAACCTTTATCATTAGTAGGTGACGTAACCATAACACGTATGTATGTATGTACATGTGCTAGGTAGGGCTGCTCGATTATGGCACAAATCATATTCACCATTATTTTGGTCAATATTGAGATCACGAATATTAAACACATTACTCATTGACTTTGGAAATATCATGCATTTAATGAACTTTTTTTTTTTAAAAAAACCAACTTTTAAATGTATTTTTAATAGTGGATTTCCTTGAATATAATTCAACTGAAAAAATATATATACAATAAATTAAACAAAGCTAGCGGAGCACGTCACGTGACTCATATCGGCGAATCACATCACCAGAAATTAACTTTTTAAACTTCCTTATCCAATGAAATTCTGTCTCCTGGTTTAGACCAGCTTGTAGTTTCTGCATGAACTCTAGAAAGGAAATGACCGTGTTTAGACCAGCTGTCATGCTGCTAGAGGAAATGAGCCCGATGATACCAAACGTTATTTCTTTTTGTTCCACATTGGACTCCTTGAAACCAGATTGTTTCCAAACGGCTGAAACGGTTTTATCTTTCTTGTCGACCAAAAGCTCTCTTTCTGTCATCTTGGCTCGAGCTGAGCTAAAAATGCCGCAGCCTGGCGGGGAGCGAGTTTGGCCTTTTAGAGAGGGGCGAAAGCGCACTGCTGTAAAGAAAAAAATGGCCTGCGGTTTTTAAAAAGACAAAATGAGAACATTGCGAAACGGAATGTGCACAATAATTGTTTTATCTCGATTATTTTGTTTTCATAATTGTCGGAGGCGATTTCATAATCAAAATAGAAATGGAAAATTTGATTAATCGCACAGCCCTAATGCTAGGATCTCAATAACTTGCCTAAACCCCCAAAAGTCCTTTTAAACATCATCTGTATTTTATTGTTCTGTATTTCAAAATCGGTCAATTCTTGGTTTCAGAGACGAAAGAAAGGACTGAGCACTTCTTGGCGTGTCCTTATACTGTAGAAATAGCATCAAACTTCTTTTTCCAAAGTAATTGATGGAATCTTTACTAACATATTAATTCGGACAGGCTATATATTACTGTATATTTCTACTGGACATTTTATAGAAGGTACAATATGGTGTAATCTTTCCAGACCAAAAAAAAAAAAGACTGAAATGATAGATTCAGACTTGCACTAAAATCCCAGAGACACTTAATAATCACATTACCCCATCTCTCTATGTAAAAGGTATCCAGTCTGAATAGGGCTATTATCAGGACTACTATTTCACTGTAAATCTGTTTAAATGCTTGAAATGTAAACAGTATGATCACTGATTTGGTTACAAAAACCAAAAACATAGCTATGACAGAGGAACAGACAGTTTAAAAAAAAAAAAAAAAAAGGTTTTGCTTGCTAACTTTTCCTGGAATGATTGACTGAGCCGCCAGTCCTGTAGCTCTGATTTTAACATGTGCAAACAGTACTGACTCACATGATGAGCATGATGAAGGCTGACTGCTCATGACAGAAACTATGGTTGATGGTCTGACAGTCAACAGGCGGATTGATGTCTCAGGGCATTTGGATTAAAAAAAAATGTATAGTAAATAGAGCAGCTTGTGTAGAATTCACAGCATCACCCAACCAGGCGAATTCCCTCAGCCAATACACTTGCATTTCATATAGAAGATGTGTTTTACTGATAAGACAAATCTCAGAATGTAATAGTAATTGATCTTAAATATTACCTGTAAAACGCTCATCAACTTTATCCATTACTGCTTTGGTTACTATTAATAGAGTCTGACTTGATCTGTACAATATTTGGCTTGGCTCCCATTTCATATACTCCTTCTATGCTAATTGGTTCATGCTAAAAAATATATATCATGTCAGCCAAATATAGACCAGTTGGAGCTTTTTGGGGTTTTTTTGACCACCACAAACAAGTTTGATCGAAAACTTGTGTGTGCGTGGGGATTCCTGTCAGCTTTGCGAGTAATTGCAGGTTTTCAGATGGAGGGAAAAAAAAAAGTCCAGACATGAAAATCTCACCAGGCAAGATGGTGGTTTTAAAGTACCTCGCTTGCCAGCATTGTGCTCATTTATATGCACTTCCTCCATAGGCACCGTTGCTAGATCTAATAAATGTAAATTTCCTTGTAGCAAATGTTAATTAGGCCTAGTAGTAGTGTAGTGTGTCGAGAATCGCATTTTAAAGAACAGTCTGCTTTGGACTTGATCTTGTTGATGTGATTTGATTAGGCTGTCCTTGAAATCTGGGTGACTTGTTCACCTGTAATTCATTCATTTATTT